>NW_017537619.1:10752-19231 GCF_001853355.1 Bactrocera latifrons | reverse complement strand
AAGGCAAATCAGTTCCGGGTTCAGATACCACAGGTGAAGTAAATATTTTCCCAATACCTTTTCTGATACACCTTGATCAATACGTCTGTACTTAATTACATTCTGAACAAATTGTAAATCATTACTAGGTGCACTTATTGCGTTGAAGCTTGACACCACATCTTTACACATACACATTAACAATAAATTAACAAATAGCTTTTAGTGAACTGAACTCCTCTTCGGACATAGAAAACTGTTCTCTACAAATGAACATTTTCAGAGAGTAAATGGCTTTGGCCATCCAACGGGCGTGATGATAACCACCAGGAGTGTTAAACGAAACATCGTGAGAAAGGACTTTTCCTAAAAATATTAAACATAACTTAATAAGTCCTAAGTAATCATCCCTCGGCTGTTTTTTAGTTAACTGAAAGAGAAGAAATTCCGAAACCTCTTTTTCGAACTCTTTCACTGACTTCTTTACCGAATCATCCTGTACCCCTTCAATGTATTTAGACTGATCTATGTTAGGCCAATGTATTTGAAATCTTCTAAAAATGTCAGGTTGGGGAGCAGTCGTTGATCCCATTTTGTACTCAAATACTGACCGTAAAACGACTTCTAAAATGTGATGGCGGCAGGCTAAGTACAACAAACTTTTACCTAGCTGTTTTTCTAACAAGGTGCATGCGCCTTTCATTCGTCCTGTGTTGGAAGCCGTCGTATCAAAACACATACCAACAATTTTATCGCCAATATCCCATTCTTGTAGACTATTCTGAGCTATTTTTGAGCTTCTGCCGGACTGGCGCCTGTGGAATTTTCCAATTCCGAGGCCCCTAGTAGTTGTTCATAGTCTCCTTTGCTTACCAAGATTGCCAACCGTTCAGCACATTTTTTCTGAAGAAGGTTTGGTAAAAGTTTTCCATCCCAATGAACAACAATACCCTCTAAGTCTAAGTTTTTAAACCTCGCCTTGATTTTCTGGGCCCGTTGACTTCGAAAGGATATTCTGCGTTTTCTTAAAGCACTTCTACTAAGTGTAAAATCCTCGACATTACAGCCCAGACTTTCAGCTGTTGCCAAAATTATCCGCACAGCATTTCTATCAGAAATTTTGCACCTATCTAGCAAAATTGATAATTTTTCCGTCATTACTTCTTTATAACCACGACTGTATTTCCTCTTTTTACTCGCTGTCTCCGCTTTGCTGGCTTTTTCATCATCGGTAAATACTTCGTCCGAGGTGATTTCTTCCACTTCTGATTCAGAAGACAATGAGATGTCTCGTACATTTTCTGGTGCAATGAAAAAAGGAAAGAAAATGTATGGATTTTGGGAGAAAAATACTGTTGATGTTGGTAACAAATAGGAACGAATAAAGGCTATAGCTACTAAGAGCCAGCATTTTATTACCTATATAAGTATGGGTTTGAGTATCTAATTTTTAAGTAAAATTGGGCAACTATACTATAAACTTACCAGCGCTTACTGGTGAAATCTGTCGCCATCGCCACTCTTCTGCTTTTGCTTTTCTTACTTCTCTTCTTTTTTCAGCTAGAGCTGTATTCACATCGATACCTTCCATACGGCCTGGACGTCCTTTCATTCTCTGATATGTCAAAAATTTAATATCTTCCTGATTTGACATTTTTGAAATGGCATCTTCCACTGCTACATCAAAAAGATCGGACAGTTTGGATGTGAATGCAAGATATTTTTCCTCTTGACGTTTTGTGCTTCAATCTTGAACACTTCAGAAGTGCCCTCCATTCGTTACATAATTTTTCGACTTTGCGAACACCATTTTTTTGTAATTGATAAGGTATTCTAGCTTTCTCCCAGAAAACAAGAACTTCCGTCAGAGTGAGTTTTGCAATATCACTAAAAGGTAATCAAACTTCACGAATGTTGTAAAACAATGACTTTAACACTTGATGATTAGATGGCAGTTTACTCCCGATTATTTGATGAGATGAATACCCAATTAACCCAATTAATAAAACCCTAGGATCGAACACGAACATTAGATGAGGTAGTAGCCATTTGAATTTAATTATATAACTATGTATGTAATATCTTGCACTTTCTAATATCGAACTGTTCACTTAGCACAACAAACTTTAAAATAACATATCTCTTAAAGCGTCAAAATCAAATAGGGGATTCCCCACTTTTTACTTACTACCAAAATACATAGCGGTAAATATGAGCAACAAGTCAGCCACGAGATGCCAGAAATATACAATACCAAATAATACTAGAGATGCCAGCTTATTGGAGAAAAAATATGTTTAGTGAGGTTGAAATGTGAAAAAGTAGTAAAGTAAAGGTTAATAAAAGTTATTCTGATCTTTTGTTGTTGTCGCTTTATTTTGTAAAAGTATAGGATACACTACAGTAAAGTTGCATAGAATGAAAAGTTAAGAAATTTGACGATCCAATTATGTCATTGTCTTAGGCCAAGGCCAAACTCACCAAAATGTCAAAAAATACTTAAAAACAAGTAAGGAAGGGCTGTCTTCGGCCATGCCGAAGCCTTCATACCTTTCATGAATATATAAAATTCTAATTTAAATACTGCATTGTTAGCGTAAAAAGTATTACATTTTAAAACACTACTTTTTTTCTCATAGGAGTGTCAAATTGCACGTTCCTAGCTGCTTTAGTACCAAAGATATAGAGCAAAATCTCATATCTGAACAATCAAGGTCATATCAGCTATATATGGTCCGATCTGGTCCGGTTCCGACAAATGTCTAATAGAATATAGAAATACATCTGCCTACCAAGTTTCATTCGGATATCTTAAAAACTGAGGGAGTAGTTTCGGTTCAAACAGACAGACGGACAGACGAACATGGCTAAATCGAATCTCCTACTGCTCCTGATCATTTTAGTATACTTGGGTATGGGTCTATCTCCTTTTTTTTTCTTTCTTTCCTTTTTCTTATACTTACAAACATCGGACCAAAGTTAATATACCATTTCATTTTCATGAAAGGTATAAAAATACTTAAGCGAGCCTTAAATCCGAAAAATATTATGTATGAGTGTCACCAAAAAGGCACATAACACGAACTTGGTCCATAAAATGTTAAATATCTTAAAAACCATACATTGCTAAAGAAAATATATTATAATAGACTTTAATTTTGTTTAGGCCAGTGCCTAATTTCTTTTTCACTCACCCTAGTGAGCATTTAACAAACTATTGCCAGTTAACTGTTGGCACAAACCGCTCATAGTTTTCACTCAGCTGGCAATAGTTTCGTTAACTTTGCTCACTAGCGATTCTGCTAGCCACTTTTTAGCACTTTTTCAGAAAAGCAAGGAACGAACCAAGACGCTGTCTCTTATACACATCTAGATGTGTATAAGAGACAGTTATGGCTGAATGTCAAAAACATCTGATTTATAAATCACCAACGGCAGTAAGAACACTTTTGGGTTATGAAATGCTTAAATGTAATCTAATCTTTTAAATTTTCGGTCTGAACATAGTATTACAGTGCGCGCCCATAAAATAGGTCGTATCAGCTGACAAGGGCCACGATTCTACGTTTGTGACCATTTCTGCTCTTAGTCACTTAACGGAAAAATGTCCAAAAAAATACCGCAGTTAGTTCCCGGGGCGTTAATATTTATGTGGCGCCAGCAACCGCAAAACCAATTTTAATGTGGTACTCAAGCAATACTTTTTTCTATTGCTTTAACATAATAAATAAGATGTATAACTTTTAGCTTTCGTCTTGTTGCTGATGTTTTCCAAAATTCAATAAATTGTTGCATAGTGTACAGCGCACTGAAAGCTGCCTTATTTATTCATTGACAAAAATCTTATGTTCCACAACATTTCTTTTGCTAGTATTGCCTAGTTACAGGCGCTTATAGCCACCCACATAGTCAAGAGTTCCAAAAATTCCTGTGTTTTGAAAGAGTTGATTACATTCAGGCGCTAACGTAGCCAAAAGAGGCGGTAAAAGTTAAGCGGCGTTTGCATTTTATTTCATTTCATTCGAATAGAACACTACCAGTCTTTAAGAGGTTCCGTCGGTCTACGATTTTCTAAAGATCGATAACTGTGGTACTTTCGAGTCAATCAGCTTAACTACATTGATCTTTAAGGGCCGCCTTCACAATGTCTGGTTACACCTTAACCAAACTTTATCGGCAACACGACCATCTGTCAGTAGAGTCCTGGTACAATTTACCGAGAAAAGGAATCTTGATTGATATCTAACCAGAACAATAAATGATAGTTGACAGCGGAAGATTATTATGCCCATAGCCATTGATATATGCATATTACTTCCATACAAAAAATTTGTGACCGAGCGAAATTTGGCTCGAAAACTTCAGATTTTCTTAGAATTTTACTTTAATTTGCTTTACTGCGGGCTGGATGTGGTCTATTCGGTCGAATATTATCCAATAATGAATTCTGGGTCTCAAGATGAGTGATGGTGTTGATAATAGTACGTTCAGTAGGCCGATTATGTTAAGTTGATCGAAGCGCGTGAAACACAATTTTTGCAGAACGTAAATTTTCTTAAAAAAGTCGAACGATTTGTAAAGGTTGTTGTCCATGATGAAATACCAAACAATACTGAACAAATACTGAACTGATCGGTCTAAAAAACAGGGACCGGAAATAAGAGTTATTTTACAATTTTTAATAAAAAAAATCATACATAAAGGAACATCATAGACAAGTTTTGATTACACCATCATGATTTTGAGGTGAACTATATGCGAAATATTGTATGATTTTTAAATTTTGATTTTTATATATTTAAATCAAAAATACAAGTTATTTTTTTATTATTATAACTTTTATTTCTGATTTTTATTTTTTTAGATCAAAAAATAAGAACTATTTTTGATTTTTATATTTTTAAATCAATAATAAAATTATCTCAATCAATCTTATTGTTGGTTTCAATTTGCTAATTTCAATGCGTATTGCATATTACATGATAGCATTCAATCGCGAGGGAGAAGTGATGAGCACTGCTCATTTATAAAACTGAAAAAGTAAAAGTTTGATATAAGTTCATAATGGGAAGAAAACGAAATGTATTCATACGTGATTTTTATATTATTGAAGGCTAGAATGGGGAATGTAAACTTTGTAAAAAAAAAAAATTAGTGCACTCTGTTTAGCTAATATGAAAAGACATTTACAAAAGGACCATAGTGATATATGTATATGATGACAAAAGGGCTAAAATAGAAAGCAGTGAAGCATGCAAAAACGATAAAAAAAAATTAAATTAATTAATCAGTGCCCTTGTCACATCTTGATAGTGAGCCATTTAATACATTAACAAAGCCAATATTTGATGGTCTACATATTCTAAAAATAAACTCAAGAAATATTTTACACTATTTGAAAGATCAGTGTGATAACTTAAAATATAATATAAGAAATTTAATAAAAAATAAAATACTTTGCTTAAAAATGGATACAGCTAATCGCCATGATCGGGCTATTTTGGGTGTAAATGTGCAAATAATCACATCCAATATACTTGAAATATTCACACTAGCCATGCTTGAATTGAAGCAAAAACAAACTGCGCAATATTTAACCACTAAAATTGAAAATGTTTGGAAAAGTTTCAATATACATAGATAAGGCGCAAGTTTTTGCAGTAACCACTGATAACGGCATGAATATGGTGAAAGCGGTGGAGCTGTTATCATTGCATAGTGGTGACAAGGAAAGTGACAGTGAAATAGAAGACAATTACGTAAGTATTGTATGCAATGTAAGATTCGAAAACATTATTTCTATTAAATGTGCTGCCTACACATTGCAGTTAGCTGTTAAAGACTTTTTAGATAACTTAAATACAAATGTAGTGAATAAGTCACGGAATTGTGTAAAATATTAGAGAACACCTGCATATCGGTAAGTTATTTCCTTAAACTTCGCATGTACAAAATGTGTTCTTGTTAAATTTTTCATTCTATTCCAGACATGGTATAAAAAGTAGCCAAACCCTCAAACCAATATTGGACGTACCAACACGGTGGAGCTCCACTTATGATATGTTGAAGCGACTTCTACACTTAAAAGAATTTTGCTGTGAAAATTTGCCATTATCGGCGCTACTCCAAAGACATGAGTGGGCGGAACTAGAAAAAATTATGCAGGCTCTACAACCAGTAATACTCGTACTGACGCTGAAATTAAAAAAATATAATTTATTGTTGAGATTTTTATAAAAATTGGCTAGAGTTTATTTTTACTCTAAAAGACTTCAATACTGAGATGACCAGACAACTTCTGGATCACATCGAAAAAAGGCAAACAAAGTTGCTTGAATGTGACACTATGTATGCAGCCCTATTTTTAGACCCCAGATTTAAGCGTGTGTTGTCAAATGAGAAAATAAMTTCGGCCAAAAATCATTTAAAAAAAATGGTGCTCCAGCTAGTAAACGTGGTGAGCTAAGACAATAAATTTAAAATAATTTGTAATAATTTATAATACATTTTTAATGTTTTTTTATTTGGATTGTATTTAAGCAAAACACTGAAACTCAGCGATTTCCTGCTGGACACCACCTGTTGCAGAAGACTTATTTCTAATAGATGAAAGCTCCGTTGCAAGCTCTCGATCTTTGTAAGCTGACGGTTTAAAGTCAATGGAGATGAATTATTCGTCTTCGGATGAAGATGACATTCCTACGTGAATAAATGGCAGCCTCCGAAAAGCGTATTTTGAAATAGATAATTATAAAGAAAAACGTTTGGATACCCCTGCTAATTTATTTTAATATTGGAAGAGCAAAAAATTTGCGTATCCATGGCTTCGAAAATTAGCTTTAATTGTTCAWTCTGTACCTGCCACTCAAGTCAGTGTAGAAAGGTATATAATGAGATATAATTTATGTGAGGAACATTTAGAATCGATTATGATGGTAAAATTGAACACCTGAAAAAACCTCTTAACACTGACTTGAATGGCAGCCAAAACTCATAAGCCTCTCGCAGTAGTAACCATTACTTTTTAAGTTTTACGTAAGCTAAGAATTTTAGAATTTTTTTATTTCGCTCTAAAAAATAAATAAAAATTTTTAATTGATTTTTATAATTGATAAAAAACATAAAAATCAAAAATAACTATTATTTTTGATCTAAATATATAAAAATCAAAAATAACTCTTTTTTTTTGATTTTTTTGATACAAGTTATAAGAGTTATGGTCCCTGCTAAAAAGGCTATCGAAAAAGTACCTCTACATGGATCACCTGCTATAAAAAACATGTTTTCGATATTTGCCTTTTTGTTTACTTCTATTTTCACTTTGACATACTGATTTTCGTTGGTGTTTCAATATCTTGGGTGGCGAGCCATATAAAGTGCCATATACGTTGTTACATGTGTTTGCTAAAAAATATATATAGTAAATAAATTAATATTAATAAGCCAGATATATTGMGATATCGGCTAAAATATWCAGATATTCAATAAATAAAGTATATTGGTAAGCCAGATATATTGCGATATCGGCTACAATAATCAAATTTTTCTTGTAATTATTATTATATTTCTCTCGTTTGGTTGGCAGTGGTGTGCTGCAATTAAAATTTTCAATSTTGGGGAAYTATTTTCAAATCGATTCCCGTACTGTTTAGGCCATAGTCGGCTCAGTCTTGAGAATTTCTCTGCTCTTTTCGAAAGTCATTATTTTCAATTCTTCTAGATCACTACGATCAACACAACATGGAAGCTTTCATGCGCTTAGCTGACTACGWAATAGAATACGAGTCTGATTTCAGTGCCGCACCAAAGGACATCTCGAAAAACGCTCTTGTGACGCAACAAGACGAGTTGAGAGAAATTTGGTGCAAARCGAAAGCTGCTCATGATGAACTCAATAGTAAAGGGGACATATCTTCAAAAGATTATGCCCTCATAAAAAAGAAGTTTAAATTAGGCGGTCAAWGCTACATACGTTGCATGGGGGCAATGAAGGATAAGTCTGAGATCCTCTCAACCCCCAAAGACACAGAAAAATCTGCTGCGGTAGATAATAATCACTCCCTTCCGCCTTGCGATACTGATRTGTTTAAAGGGGACTACCTTTCATGGCCAACATTCCGCGATATGTTCACGGCCGTATACATCAAAAGCAATCGTCTTTCACCGGTTGAAAAATTATACCACCTCAACAAAAAGACRCAAGGGGAGGCGAAGGTTATTGTGTCTAAATGCCCGCTTACCAATGATGGTTTTGCGATGGCATGGAAGGGTTTGACGGACATGTATGAGAACGAGCGAATACTTGTCGAAACCCAAGTCGACATACTGCTCGACTTACCGTCAATCGACAAGGAGTGTTCAAGCTCGATAAAGTGGCTACAGCGGGAGATCAACAGCTGCATCTCCTGCCTGACAGCCAATAAAGTGGACAAAACAAAGACGTCAAAGTGGGAGGAATTGGACAACTTCCTCACGGATAGATACCGTGATTTAGAGGCAA
>NW_017537619.1:4824-8412 GCF_001853355.1 Bactrocera latifrons | reverse complement strand
CGATGGATATGGATTTTTGTAATTTTTTTTGTTGCTCACCGCAAGGGGGCCGGTATGTTTAGGCCAGTGCCTAATTTCTTTTTCACTCACCCTAGTGAGCATTTAACAAACTATTGCCAGTTAACTGTTGACACAAACCGCTCATAGTTTTCACTCAGCTGGCAATAGTTTCGTTAACTTTGCTCACTAGCGATTCTGCTAGCYACTTTTTAGCACTTTTCCAGAAGCAGGGAACGAACTAAGACGTCCACCGGCCATCATAACCATCACCTCATAAGGTAAGTGTAAAACATCGACGTATCGTCCTCGTTGAGCGACTCGTCGAGTTCGAGAGTAATCATCTAGGATTAGTCCTCCTCGTACTAGAGCACGAGGTAATGAATCGTCTTTCTGTTTCAAGAAATACTGTTTGTTCTGTTGCAGTGAAGCAGATGAAACGGCTGAAATGAAAAAAAGCTCAGCATTTTCGACGAAGAGTGTCTCAAGTTTCAACCCTTGACTTCAAGAAAGCAATCTTGAAGGAGGCTCAGACTCGTTTTGATGAGTTATCAAGAAGTGTCATTGCCCGCATGTAGTATGAATGTGACTTAGTTGCTGCTGAGGTTAAGTACCACAGTGATTGTTCCACTTCGTTATCCAATCCATCATCTGAAAGTGATTCTATTACTTCAGCGATGGAAGAAATATTTGCAATTAAGTCAAAACTCAAATAAAAGTATGGTATTAGAATCATTACAACTGAGAAATTGGGAAGTTCAAATTGCATTCATTTGCTCCATCGACAAACAGTATGACAATATGAGAATAAAAAGCAAAATGAAAATTCTTCACCTACTCATAAAAATATATTCTTCATAAAGTTTAACTGCCCAGCGCGATAATGGTTCACCGCTTACAATTTTCTTTGAAGAATGCTTCGAAGAAAATTCTATGTAGAATTCTTCGATACCAGGTAATGCATAAAAGGAAGCAATGCGGACAAAATCATACCGTGTTCATATTTACAATCAAGTAAGTACATGAAAAACGACAAATACAAATTGACGGAATAAAATTTATAAGTAAATTTTTTCATTATTTCGTCAAATCGTCAAACAAGTGGGTTGTTTTCAGGTGAGCTGCTTTTTTAATTAAACAATTTGTTAACTTTGTGTTTAAAATTTTAATAAAAATTAAAGAATGTTCTCGAAAAGAAATATGAGACGACTTATTAAAAATGAAGAAAGTGAATTTTACGGAATGTTTGAAAATGATTCTGAAGAGGATGCGGTAAATTGTAGTTTTGACAATATTGATGCTGAAGTTGAAATTATTGAAAATAAAGAAAGTTCACAAGAAACGATTTGTGACAAATTAATTGAAAAATTGAAAATGTGTACTGCGCGTCATAAGGTCACAAGGAACTGCTTCGATGATTTGTTAAAAATATTGCAGTCGGAGAATATTTCTGTACCAAAATCTTCGAAAGAAGTTTTACGGGGCACGATTACGATTCTTTTGGCGCCGCGATTTAAGGGTATAATCCGAAAAAGGATAATCTCCTGATTAAAAAATGTATACCCATATACCCTTCTCAGACTTACCGTTTACGAGTTATTTGTATTTAAAGTTCCTCAATTTTATATGCAATTTTTTATTTTTTTATTTTTATTTACATGTCATGACAAATACTAGTGTTGCCACATATTTTGTTTTGTTCATATTTTTTTTGTGTCGAACTACTTTTTGCACTTGCGGCATTCGGCCGCGCTTCAAAAGAAAAAAGAATCCTTGTGTTCATAGTTCTCTTGTGTCGAATTATTTTCTGCACTCTTGGCCTTCGGCCGCGCTTCGAAAAAAATAACCCTGGTCGGTCCAACACCGGGGTGTACATAGTTCTTTTGTGTCGAACTACTTTCTGCACTGGCGGCCTTCTCCCGCGCTTCAAAAAAAAAATAACCCTGGTCGGTCCAACACCGGGGTGTTCGTAGTTCTTTTGTGTCGAACTACTTTCTGTTCTGGGGGCCTTCGGCCGCTTTTCAAAAAAATAACCCTCATCGATCGAACACCTATATTAATCAAAAGAATAGAAATACTTAAAAACTTTGCATTCTATAAATTTTTTCTATTTATTATAATATTTTTACATATATACATATATATACGTATATATTTCCTTGAAAATTTATTTTATATTCAGACTTTTGAATTGTCAAATATGAAATAGAAAAATGTTTGATTATATTTTCAGGCCACAAAGTATGGCAACACTGCTATTTGTCATAAATGTAAACACACAAATGTCTTGAAAATTTGAATGTGCAAAATAGTTTTTAAAATAGGGTTGTGTTTAATATCGCGCCGGTTAATTTTGGCCCACCGTACCTAAACGAGAGAGCCAAATGGAAAATTTTAAACACGCATGTATGCATAAATTATCGAACTTTGTTTTAAAACATATTTTATAAAAATCGGTTCACAAATTTCTCCACAAATTCACTTCAAAAATGCTATTTTTTGCAAATTTCTAAATATATGCTAGTGTATTTTCATCTGTTTTGCATTGTACCAAACCAATTATGGATACAATTTCACGCACATATATTACTTATGAATTATAAAAACCACTAGTAATGTTTTTAATGACTTTTTATTGTTAATTTCTTTGTAAATCTTTAAATAAAATACACCTTTTTCTGCATTGATGTTCAATAATGTCCAAAATGACTGCCTAATTCGAACTGTCAAATTACCGAGAAAGCACGAACAAAAGGGATAAATTAAACCCACTTAGCAATAAATGTATGAAGAGAACGCGAAAAGGTGTTCAATGCTAAAATACTGTGGATTGCGTAGCCGGTGTTGGACCGGCCAGGGTTATTTTTTTAAAGCGCGGCCGAAGGCCGCCAGTACAGAAAGGAGTTCTATGCGAAAGAACCCTGAACACCCCGATGTCGGAAATTGAAAAGGAATGAAATGCTAAAATACTGTGGAGGAAATCTCGGTAAAGCATTATTTTACAAATTTAAGTATAAAACAGATTAAGGCTTTATATTTCTTAACGATTTCAATATACCATCTAATATGTGTGCTGGGAAGCATAACGGTACTTTTCATATGTGTACCCATATTTAAAAATTTATATGCAAAATACGTATTCCGTGTTATTCGGCGTTATTGAAATTAAAAATATTATAAAACAATGAGCGAAATTGCAAATGGTGAGTAATAATAAAAATAATAAGACATTTTAATATTGGAATATATTATTTTTTTTCAGGAACGCGGTCTACACGGTTAGAGTGGAGCCTCATGCGTGTTGGCACCGAGTTGCGCACGCCTGAACAAGGAGTCCGTTTTGCGGAGGAAAATGGCCTAATACCGAGCAAGCAAATGTGCCCTGTACACAAGGACCCAAAGATTATACGCAAAGGGGACAAATTTGGGTATTTTGTGTGCTACAGGAGCACGTGCACAAAAAAGCCACGTGTTTCTGTAACCATCGGGACATGRTTTGAAAATGTCCGCATCAGTGTCCCTCAGGTATACTTTTTGATGTACTGCTTTGCGTGTCGTATGTCCCGCGAACAAATATTGCGCGAGGACTAT
>NW_017537619.1:2914-4534 GCF_001853355.1 Bactrocera latifrons | reverse complement strand
GCGAGGACATACGCCTCGAAGTATGTCCTGACAATCTTCGAACAGCGGACATTTTAATCCCATTGATCCAGAAGCACGTGGCTGAAGGAAGCATAGTTCGGACGGACTGCKGGCGGGCATATGATGCATTACCAAATTTTGGGTACGTCCACCAAAAAGTTAATCACAGCGACGACACCAACCCTTTCGTTTCCGAAGATGGTATTCATACGCAGCGGATTGAGTCGCAATGGCGCGTAGTGAAACGCTTCTTTTACAAAGACAACTACAATCACACCGCCAACTCCGCCGACGTCATCGTCGAATATATGTATGTCGCGCCGATCTATTCAAAAACAAGGAAAAGATACCTTTCAATCTTTAATAGATGCAATTAAATATGTATATTTTGGCTTTCTTTATTTTGATTTTTTGTCCATACAAAAATGTTGGCTGGGTTGCATTGGTTTCAAAGGCCTCCCTACAGGTCTATAGGGGCTCTAGGGGGTCGAGGAGGGGTTTATTAAAAAGTTCGATCCTTCCTCTTTCCAATAAGGGGTCGGGAGGGAGGAACTTGAACTTTAAACATAAATATCTCGTAAACTATGAGTCTGAGGAGGGTATATGTGTATCCATTTTTTAATCCTGAGGACCTCCTCTATCCACCCGTATCATCAAATCGTGGCGCCAAAAGAATCGTAATATTGCCTTTTACGGCAAGCGACCTGCATATTGAGAACTGTTGCGCCAGGAAATTATTTGCACATAGGCCTAGAAAAGCAACTAAGGAGTATCGCGATAACATTGAGTGATGTTGATAAATTTGAAATCGATATCGGTATTGACGGCTTACCTTTGTACAAAAGCTCAAATGTAAGCTTGTGGCCTATATTGGCAAAATTTCATCCAAAAAGAAATACGAAGGTGATGTTTATTGGTGTTTTTGAAGGCAAACAGAAACCGGCAGACGTGAATAATTATTTACATGATTTTGCTTTTGAGCTAAAAACTTTAATGCAATACGGAATGGAAGTCAATGACAGAAGAATCAAAGTAAAAGTGCGATGCTTTATTTGCGATGCCCCAGCAAGAGCATTCATCTGCCAAACGGTGGGTCACAACTCTTTTCACAGATGCAGCAAGTGCATACAAGTGGGTAAAAAAAATAAACAATACAATAATTTATAGTACATTGACGGAAAATCTTCGAACTGACGATGACTTTGCTGCAAGAAATAGCGTGGACCATCATAAAAAATGGAAAAATCGTGTCTCGAAGAAATAGGTGTGGGAATGATCTCCGCTTTTCCTGTTGAATCAATGCACCTTTTAGATCTTGGAGTTGTAAGAAAAATGCTAAAATGTCTAATTAATGGTCCGAATGTGGGATATCACTTGACAAAGCAACAGAAAAATATGCTGTCGAAAACTTTGGTATCGTACATACCTTACATACCCAATGAATTTGCCCGAAAACCACGAAGCTTAGATGAAATTGCAAGATGGAAAGCAATAGAGTTCCGACAGTTTGTACTTTATACGGGAATGGTTGCTTTGAAAGACATTGTACCTGACCGTATTTATTATCACTTCTCTTTGTTGCACTGTGCATATGAATTGCTTTCGTCACAAAAAACCTAT
>NW_017537619.1:0-1605 GCF_001853355.1 Bactrocera latifrons | reverse complement strand
TCTGATTTATTTTGCTTTTGTTAAATTTGTTTTGTAAAAATGAATTTATTCTTGTTTTTTTTTTTTATTGTATGAAAAAGGAGAGATTGGAGAATACTCACCATAAAAATTGAATCATTGTTGTTCTTTTTTCTGGCTTCTTTCTTTCAATTAAAATAAATTTTCGTATAAAAAACCACTGTCCGATTATGCGTTTGAGCCACTGTACATTCAGTGCTGCATTTGGTGGATTCCGTTCAATCGTGCGGTTTTCTGAATTCAATCTCAGTATATGCTTTCGAAAATTTCTTGCAAACCTTAAAGCGATTCGTTAAAAGACCCCGAGAAACATTACAACAAATAAATAACAGATACCAATATGAAAACGTGTTTACAAAAGACAGATACATATGTGGGTCCAAAAGTCAATAGATGTGGAAAGGTTATTCGATTTTATGGAAAATCGGAGTAGCAATACAAATGATAGGATTATCGAAGAAAGATGATCATGTTTATATGCATAGAAAAGTTTTGAAAAACTGCTGCAATCTATTTACGGAACCATTGAAATCGATGGTGGATCTGGGCGTTTTCATAGCTAACATTGACACCGAAGAAGCGGAGCAAATCTATGATGTCCAACTTATTCTATACAAATTAATGTGTCTGCCTTACAATAATCAATTTGTATTTCTACCGATTATTCACAGCAAAGACCTATAAGATGAGTTACCACGGGCTGAAGTCTTTTATCGTGAAATCGGTTGTGGAAAATTAAAAAAACGAAAGTAAGTTATATTAATGCGAACAGTAGATATTTGATGATATGTTTAATTTATGTATTCAGATTCTTATCCATGCGAAATCGCCAGTCTGAATAAAAAAATTTACGAAATGCAACAACATATAGAGAAATTGACGAAAAAAGTTGACACCACAAATGAGCTGTTGCGAAAACTAACCACCGCACAGTCAACAAATAATGCCCTCATAAATACAATGAGTTGCAGGCGCAAATCTACCAATAAATTTCCATTAAAAACTGATAAAGCGTTAAAAGAACTTGACACAGAATTGGAAGGCAACAAGGAAAAATATGCGAGTTTATTTAAAAATATTGCATTTCAGTGTCACATTTTAATTCAAAAACCAATCGAAAACCAACGTCAAAATATTTTTGGCTAACTCGTTTGAGATGGAGGAGTTTCACCACTGCTAGCTCGGAGAAATTTTAACATTTTCGTTTGAACAGAGCTGAGCGTGAATTAAAAATTATGCTCAAAACTATATATTGCGCTAACAGACGTACATATGTTCGCTCTTATATGTATTTCTATACGGTTTACATGCAGACATGTGTACTCATATGAATTATTTTTGTGCATATTTATAAATGCAAATTAACTTCCTTGCGTACGAAGAATTAAAAAATGTTTCTCCGCTGCGCGCGGTGGAAATGATGTGTTTTGAGTCGGTACTCCGGTGATCGCTAGTCACCTTCCGAATGACTTCTGAATACCTTCTCCTTTATTTATTCATTCTCTTCTATTTATAATCTTACAATTCTATATGCTTATTACTAAAGATGCTTTAGCATTACACTAAGTGGTGAAATGCCAGAGCATT
>NW_017537618.1:75784-76847 GCF_001853355.1 Bactrocera latifrons | reverse complement strand
ACCCTTCGATCAGGGCCGAGCTTATTATGTATTCTAAAAGCTGTATAAATTTCATTAAAATCTACTGAGCGGTTTTCGAGTTACAGTTGTCATCAGTTCAAAAATAATAGTTTTGAGAAATAGCGTTTAAAGTTTCACACTAGCGTTTTGAAGTGCCCGAGTTCTCTTTGTTATTTGACGAATAACTCAAAAACAAATTATCGGATCAACGTAAAATTTTTACATAATATCTTTAAGATATTACACTTAACGAAAATGAAAAAAAAAATTAAATTTATGAAAATTCTGACTACCTGTAACACCTTAATTCTACATTAAACTTCGACTAGTTCTTGCATGTAAAATCTTAACTGTTTCTATAAAATGTTCGCATTAAAAATTGAAGTCCACATATTCGGCATGTGGGAGCATGTACAGTAGCAGCCAGATTTTTGCCAATTTTCGAAAGTCATCCTTTATAGGCACTTTCTGTGCAAAGTTTTGTCTGGGCGCGATTTTTGTCCGATTTTACTCATTTTCGTAATATTGTCTGCCGAATTTTCCCCATCTCGTCCAAATTACATTAAAAATGTAAATGTAAAATTGAATGTATATTCAGTCAAAGTCTTTAAAAGTTTTTAATAAAATCGTTATATAGGGAGTGGGATGGCCTCTCAACCACTTATATCCACTTTCACAGAACGTGGTTGATTATAATAGGCAGCTTGGATTAGTGAGGGACCACGCCCACTTTTTGACAAGTCAATTATATGTGTTCTCTCAATTCATTTTACAAAATAAAATAATTCAATTCACCTCACAGGGACATATATATATGCTTTCTTTTATTAGAATAATAATATCTTATCGAATTGTATGGTATTTTGATGACAGGTAAGAAATTGCTCTTAATGTTATGCCAGGTGTTCCTTAAGTACTTACGTTCACGCATTTTAGCCTTTGTTTGTTTTTTTGTATTATATTTGCACCACGGCTGTCTTGGAAATTTGTAAAAAAAAAAATTAAGTCAAAATTGAAAAGTATCTTGGCGTTTTTAGTGTCTGAAATCAATGCACTTCATAAT
>NW_017537618.1:52674-72299 GCF_001853355.1 Bactrocera latifrons | reverse complement strand
AATCAACACAAAATTTGAGGTTTTCAATTTTGTTTTATTAAATATAAATTTTAAGTCATGCCAAACTTCACAAGTTGAACCAGCATTTAAATATCACAATCAATTTCATTGTAACGTGACCGCAATACCTTGTCATTCCTTTGCTATTTGTTACATATATATACTGATTAAGATTTCGTATTATAAATATAATATAAAACACCAATGTCTACTATATGATGCAGTATGTCTTGTGAGCCACGATTTAGACAGCCAACTTAGTTATGTCTTCAAGTGTATTCTGTAAATAACGCAGAAACGTCAATGCTTGATTAGAAAAATTAAATTTTATTTTTTGTGATATAATTCTCACATTTATTCTGATATTAACAATATGTACATTAATTAGTAATTTTATATAATTCATTTAGTCTGTATCAATAAAAAAATAGTTTCCTTCATGACTATACATTTACAGCTGACTTTTAGATAAAATTTGCGAAAATTATTTTACACAAATAAGAGATCCAGATTGTGTTTGTTGTTTGTAAAAATTTTAACAAATTTTTCCTCTATACTGTGTGTCTAACAAATATAAAATAATTTTAAAAGTATTTTTAAGAGCACAGATTAAATACTACTTTCTGAAATTTCCACAATATGAGTCTCTCCAAGTAAATAAGAAGAATTCGTGAAATAGTTATATTTATTTTTATGCTTATTCCATTCTATTGACGCAAAAGCGAACCACATACATGCTTACGCAGRTGTCTATATAAGTAAAATTTAATACCTTTCTAATTAGATTTTCAAGTATGCAGTTCCAACCTTTTGTAAATAAATTTGTGGACTTACATATTGAATATCTATGCATGTGCATGTGTTTAATGGTTGTTCAAATCTTGATTTGCTTTAAAGTTCCATTCATATCAAGCAGAATGTCTGTTTTCTATGGGTTTGTCTAAAAGTATTTTAGCTTCGAGGCATACAACAAATTTCGAGTGACCACAATTCGTTAACTAAAATTGTAAAATATCGAATTTAGTTAAGTTAGTTGAATTATTTTAAAATAAATAATGGTTAAATAAGCGAATAACTCTATCTTTCTATATAAACTTATCCGTTTGAAATAATCCGTACTGAAAATAATCCCCTATAACAATTTGTGCAGAAAGCCTCAACAACTACTGATTTGTTTCAGAATTTTACGTCTCGATTGTATGAATAATTTTTTTAACGTGCTGTTAATTGGTCATGCTTATACATATCCGTAGATGATATTTTGATTTTCCGCTGTGTTAGTTAGTGAGGATAAGTAAGATAAAGTAAATATTATTACTTTTAAATTTTTCTTCCCGTAAAATGTTAGAATTCCTTTTCCGTATTGTCAGTACTTTGAATCCATCTGCAAAAGTAKGCATTCAAATCATTTCAAATGAAAATTCGAAGCATTTGTGATGAAGTGCGTTTTAAGTGAATTGAACTTTGAATGAATATTGTTCACTCTGGCATATGAACAACATTTTTTCGGTCTGCTTTCATTGCTCGTTTTCATGATTTTAATCTGAATGGATTCATGGGAATATTGGACGGTCACGACTTACAGATTTAGAAAAATTGTAGAAAGTAGTACATGTTGTATGTGTCAGACAATCAAGTCGCCTATTCAATTAATAATTGTACAACTTGTATGCGAAAGTACGAACGTACATTGAACAAAAATTACTCAGCAGAAAAACACGYTCATGTTGAATTTTTTGCTTCACGAAAAGCTGGCTGAAATCCACAAAAGCCTATTTTCAACTTAATTACCTGAGACTCAAGCTACAGCAATAAATCGTAAACCAACTAGGAAAAGCCAATTCCATCTGAGTTACAATCATCATAATAATTAACCAGCGTTGGTGCCAAAATTGGATTGAAAACGCAATTTCTGTGACAARCAMATYATATTGTGATATTGTAAATAAATCACATCAAATATTGTTGAACTCAAATTACTCTTCTGATATACGTAGGTGAATATATGATTATACCCGACTGATTGAATGAAAGCTTAAGCCAACGACTGCTGTGCAATATTTTTAGTGTGCTGGTTAAAGGGCATTTTAATGGCCGGTGATTTCATATTGATACACCTCACTCAAAAGCAACAAGATCAGCGAAAATTAATAATAACTCACATTAGTCAGACGAAAGTTAGTTTCATCTCAGGTGGTTATGTTGAAAATTGGGTTTTGAGGCTTTGATCTGAAGTTGCGTTTAGTGGAGGTAGAGCTCCAATAAAAGCCGCTGTAATTAGTACGTCAGAAGGTGTATTATGACAACTAGAACTTTTCCAAACCGATAGTTGTTATACATGACTTTTTGTTCTAAATAATGGTTGATACTTCTAACAAAAAGACTTCGATATGGCAAGTAGGCAAACTGTGTACACACCACTTATTGTAACGACGAATACAAGCATTTATTTCGCCTTTATTATGCAAATTCACACTTAATAATCCTTTTGCATATTTTATTGCTTCGCTTGTATAACACGTAACTCATAAAATGTCTGCCATAAATATTATATTAAAGGGCTGAAAGCTGTAATGCGCTCAGATTCTGACAGTCTCAAAATAAATCCTTTAGGCCTAAAATTTATGACCACAAAGAGTGGTGATACCTTTGAATAAGATAAAGAAAATAAAATTGTTGGGAATTACAATACTGTGGAAATATGTTTGTAAAGTTTTTAATCTAAACAGTCTAGCTTATAATACATTTTGCAGCGTGCCTTGCTAAATTTTCTGTTCTATTAACTACTGCCTTCATGATGCACTAAAGAAAGTTACTTTAAAAAAATTAAAACTACAATGGTTCATAAATCGCTATAGTACTGTCCAAGGATACAACACAAGACTGCTTTGAAGCTGCTGGAACAACGATGAGGCCTGTGAAAACATTCTTTAAGTCCTAATGACCACTTAGTGGCTAAGAGTATAATGAAGTGAAAAACATCTCTAAGTTTGTTGTAAACATTCATACTGATATGATGATATACGACACAAAAAAATTGAACTTCGGCAGAAATATAAATATTAATCTATAATAATGCCTCAATGTCTATTAACATAATAGTAATAAGAGCTGCATTAAAACATTTTCAAATAAAATAAGATTCTACCAAATTTTATCAGTCGTACCAGTATGAGTAATCCAATCTGTCATAGTGATCATACAAGCAGCTATCGCACACATTCAGTTGGCTCCGAAGAATAATAAGTTCAACAATTCACGTGGGTGAGGGTTGACCTTGCAGTACGATGTTGTATCATTCCGCTAAATAGATTAAGATTATTTATTTATTTTTTTATTATTATTTTATTAAGATTAAATAATTTTATTAAGATTAAATAAATCTGTGACTGCGATTGCGATTGGTTCTTTTTACTTCCTGCGGAAGTTTGTCCTTGATATTACATATTCTATGCAGTCGTATGAGTTAA
Organism: Bactrocera latifrons; assembly: GCF_001853355.1. Classification (NCBI taxonomy): domain Eukaryota; kingdom Metazoa; phylum Arthropoda; class Insecta; order Diptera; family Tephritidae; genus Bactrocera; species Bactrocera latifrons. The sequence continues at coordinate 68,829 of NW_017537618.1, read as the reverse complement.
ATTTTCGATTCCGTTTTGCCTTCATAAACGACAACTGATACATATTGTGAATGTGTGCCGAGGCCTTTTTCCAGTTGGGCGTTTTTCTGTGCTTTATCCAGCATCCTTCTTCCCAATATTTAACAGTTTATTTGCTACTTCGTTTGTATTTATTCGGGTCACTTGACTGGGGTATTCCTCTTACGCTTTTTTGCTTGTGAAAGGTCAGCAACTCCGAAATAATTGTTGATCTGTAAAAGGGAACGAAAAATTGTAAAATTGGTTTAATTTTCATTTTTATTAGAATGATGTAGTAAAGAAATTATCGCAGTGAAATTTGAAATATTTTTTTTTTTACTCTTTGAAAAATAAAATTACAAAAGTTTGTTTTAGAGATGCACCACAAAATCATCATGAGAAGCACAGTAAGACTTTCAGAGGGTTTACAGTTCAAATATTCTATATTTCATACAGTGAAGAACTTCAAATATGTATATTTGAGTGAATATGTTCCTGGAAGTTTTCAGAATTTTTCAGTACAACATTGGCAACAAGTTTATGGTTCAACGCTAAAAGAAGAAATACTAAATGTTTTGGAAAATAAAATTCTTTCGGAGAACTTCTTTAACATAATATGAACACTTAAATGAAAAAATATAAATTAAGCTGCAGCCTATAGACTGTAAACAAAGAAAATGTTTTGCGTTACCTTTTCCGGCATGCTCATAACAAATATTTACTATTCAGGTGCTTTGTGTGCTTTAGCTATTTACTTCAAACTCTCGAACGTTGCAAACACTCAATTTGGTAGATACAAGTGAAAACGCAAATGAGCTAGTCAATGTGAAATGGTGTATAAACCGAAATGATACGTGTTTTATACAAATGTTTTATATTAGGTTGTCAAAAAAGTCTTGCGGTATTTTCGCTAGTTGGCGCTGAGAGTGCGTAGTTCTAGTTTTATTCGTGGCATCGGGTCATGCTACACCTTTTTGGAAAGCTCATTTCACGCGCTAACACGTGTTTGATTGATTGTCGTTCCTTTTAAGTCGTTCGTGAGGTATAGCGTCGCAAACATGGAGCAAAATAAAGAGAAAATACGGCATATTTTACAGTACTACTACGATAAAGGCAAAAATGCATCTCAATCCGCCAATAAAGTTTGTGCAGTTTATGGACCCGATACAGTTTCCATTTCCAGCGCACAACGATGGTTTCAACGTTTTCGTTCTGGTGTCGATGTGGGCGAAGATGCGCCACGCTCCGGAAGGTCTGTCGTCGAAAATTGCGATAAAATCGCTGAATTGGTCGAAAGAGACATCAAAAAAATGTTATGGACAATTGAAAATTCAAGAAAAAAATACCGCAAGACTTGATTGTATAAATAAGTACTATACGGTTAAAACAAAACTTAAGTATTAGCCAATTATTTCTTATAAAATTAGTAAACTTAGAGTATGTAGATGTGAAGTATTAAACTTTTAAATACTCATCCGCTTTCATTTACATCTTGCAGTTAAATTCTAGCAGATAGCGAACGAGCTCTTTATTTTATAAAAGTCTTTAGCCACTTGCTGTTACTCACTGTCACATAAATATCTAAATACCCTTCATACCATTATAAGTATCATATCTTTAAAGAACAGCTTTTCTAGTTTATTTTTCCTGACAGTGATACCAAGGCCGAGGTGTTGGCTCTACTCTGCTTTGTTAGATTTCCCATTTTGCATTTTATCACACCTCAAACACTTTCAAATCTGTTCAAACGTGTTTCTTCTCCACTTAAATGAAAAAGTGTGGGAAAAAGGTTTTTGATTTTTGCAATTTCATGCCTCTGCAAATGACAGCGAAAGTAAGGGAAAGCTATGAAATGGTGATACTTTATATGAATGGGTGGCCTTTACATGAATTTTCTTTTTCTTTTCATATAAAATGGTTGGCAAACACACATCTTATGGCAATACTTAGGACAATATTCATTTTTTTTTTTCAATATAAGCCGAAATTATGTGTTAGTTGCTAAAATTTTAGAGAATCGTATTTCTCTATTCGTCTCCGACGATTGATATGTTGCTATATACGTGCCATATCATCAATCGGCGACAAGGTTTTGTAATCCGAAAATTTATGTATATGTTTTATAGAGTCTGATAAGTTTCCTTCTCGGTGTTGCAGACTTCGCTGCAAGCTTAATATGGAGTCTACAAAGTTTTCTCCATTTAATATATAAACAACAAAAAACAAGGTAAACTTAGTAAAACTTATTTTTACTATCAACATTTTTGTTTGGTAATAAGAAAATGCAAAATTTGAAAAAATATTCCGACGCACGCACATTTAGAGTTAAAATTTAACAAGAAAAGTCATTCACGTCAAAAAGGGAATTTACAAAAAATTCAAACACAAACATATCCTCGAAGAATATCTGTCAGTTTATAAATTTATTTCATATCCTACGACCAAGAAGAGAATAAAAAGAAATCATACGTATATTTTTCGTTCAAATCCATTTACCCAACAGGATGGCTTTTTCATTGGCTTTCGTAATTTATTGAATCAGTATCATATTTCAGCTGTGATTTTAAGAGACCGTGGCAATGTCAATGGTTGATGTATGTAAATAAATTGTGATATCAGTTATGAGAGCTAAATGACACTTCAGAATAAATATGTATTGAATTAGGCGAAATGTAAATGCTTGTGGTTATTGTTCTTATGCATCCTTGTCACAGTTGGGAAACGAAATATTAGTATTTGAGCGATGTGATATTTTGTAAATCATCACGAAGTATTTTACACATGAAATTATTTTTAAAATATGAATGAAGTTATTGTATGTACCATATTATCTTTCTACAGGAATACTAAACATAAATGTATATTTATCACTAAATAAAAGGACAAAGTTGGTGTTGTTTCTGTAATAATGAAAAAAAGATATGATATAGTAAGTAAGGAGAACCTATGAGCAATCGCGCTTGCGATTCTTTTATAGAGCCTGCTGAAAGCCAATTTTCCGAAGCTCGTTGGCTGCTTTTCTCAAAAGATCAGCTGCCAAGCAGCTATATTGTAGGACTGCTACCTTTATAGTGTATAGATTCAATTCAAATCAACCGATCCGGATCATGTTCGTATTTCTTTTCAGCCTACAAGTTGGTTTGAGATGGTTTTCTGCCTAGCAATGTCCGTTCTGTAAGAACAAGAAGACCCATATGTTAAGCTCCGAAATTATTTCTATACTTTACAGGTGTATATGAACGGTCGAATGAGACAAGTCTTTCAGCAATATCCAGAGTGGTTATTTAACGACCTTAATCGACCAACAACTTTATTTTATCCACATCCGCTTCAAGATTCCTACCATTATGTGCATCCCCAAGATCGAAAGTGCCGTTACGAAATTTTGTAAACCAACGGTCAACACATCTTCCTCTTACACATCGCACATTATTCCCCTTGCTTGAACTGCGTTTTTACTCTTTTGATGGTAAAATACCAACATGTGCCGAGCATACTGTTTTTGACCTTAAGAAAATGTTTCGCAACATTAAGATATTTGATATACAAATATTTAAAGGGTTAAAAAGAAAATTAGGTCTGAAAAAATTCCATAAAATCAGCTGTTGTCATCAAACGAAATTACTTAAAGAACGACCCTATATTTTGAAATATGTTTCATCAGGTTTAAAGGCTACTGATTAGCAAATTCTATGCAATTATTGATTATTATTAAAGAAAATAAAAAACCTTTTAAAATTTTATAAAAATTCGATAAATTTGCGTCTAATGAATTAAAATTTTCTTCTTACATTTTAAACAAAATTATTTTCTTTATTTTAAATGCAATATATTAGATTTGTCGTGTTTACTTAGTTCAAATACTTATATTGAATTTTTTAATTCGCTTACGTTGTAAATAATATTCTCTGGTTGACTGTGTGAATCTACTGTCTTGGCAAAGCTGAGAAGTGCCACCTGTCTCACCGAATAAAAAGATAGCTAATTAAAGAAGTATTGAAATATTACTAGTGAACAACATATATGTTCAAGTAGTGAAGTGTAGTATTCTGATTCATCATGTTACTGAACTTTCTATAGTAGAACTTGAATACTCCAATTAAAATATCTTAAGATTTTTGAACGAACATCATTCGAATGCAGTTAACATAAAAGTGGATTCCATTTTAATAAGTTACGGATATAGTTTTGAGAATAATGAATTTCGAACCAAACATAAAAATCCAAAATGTAATTAATATCATAGTCTTCTACGCCACATAGTGTCGTTAAACTCATTAAATTTATCACATTACAACTAAAATAATAAAAAACATTTTGAATTCGGAATCATTTTAGCTTAAGTACGACAAACCTGAACAAAACCCAAGCAAGGAGTTATTTTTTTTCCCCTTTTCGATGATGTTTTAGAACCCACCGTGCCTTCGTTAACATGTTACTGTTTGGTTTTCATTATCCATGCGTAATAGGTGCAACCTTTACTAGCTGACCTGCCTCTCGGGCTGCTTGCATCTATAGAAAGAACAACAAAAAAATGTCAGCTTTAGTGTGCACACATTGTCCGGTAAACGTGACTAATTTACAGCTTTTCCAGGAAATGCGTTGGAATTTCGTTAGTTCGCTTTGGGCCAATAAAGCAATTTTTTGGTAACACCCATGGGAGTGTCGGCGACGTACTTGGAGCAAATATATTGTACACAAATTGTGGCGTGTGTAGTTGCCTATTAATTCAGAGCTTTAATATTCGTGTCAGTCAGTTGTCAGATTAGTTGTTCCACAACCTTTTGCTACAATTTGGATATACATAATAAAAAGTTTTAAATTTATTGCTTCAAAATTTTCTAAAGACTATCTTAAGCAACTTTCCTTTCATTTGACCATAACTTTCAGGGATCTTATAAATGGCTAAAAATTAACAGTTCAAACCATTTTCCAGGTTGCTAGTACAATTAACTAGTTGGTGGTTACATAAATTATCCTCACCAGTTCTGATTTCCAAGTACATATGTAAAACATAAATAAAGTTAATCAAAGATATGTGTTGCTTGTGATAAATTATCACTCATACATGTTTGTGCATAATTGAAGCATACAACTCAAATAATCTGCTGTGCTGCTTATCTTGATTCGGCTGATGGCCGGAATGCTGATTTCCACGGGTGGCCACAGGCACTTTAAAAAAGATGAATCGGACGCTGGATATAGTAGCTAGTGAGACAGACACGCAAAAGTAACAACAGTAAGTAATAACAGTGGTCTAAAGTTATTAAAAATAAACTCTAGTTTACATTATGTAAAAAAACTACTAACTATAACAATCCTTGGTATTGGCAAATACGTCAACTTCAAAAACCAAAAAAAATATTTTTTTATAAAAAGTTGCAATAATTTTTAACAAAAAGCTAGCTTCAATATATATTCATTTATTTGTTTTCCTGCTGGCAGATAGTCTATGGGTTATTAACAGATTTTCTGTGAATTGCGCCATCAGCACGAAAATATTCCGAAAAATGTGCGAAAGATGTAAGGAAGCTACCAAAAAACTAAATTCGAGCCAATCAATATATGTACACATGTACATATATATCTCTATGCTTATATCCTTTGCTTTCAAGTGATGTCTGTGCAAATGTCCTTAGTAAGTTGAGTGTGCTCATAGAATATGTTTGCAACAGAATATCGAATGCTTGCAGTTAGTTAGTTTTGAAGAAGTATACTTATTTGACATGAAGAATTTCGCAAAAAAAAAAAAAAAAAAAAAAAAAAAAAAAAAAAAAAAAAAAAAAAAAAAAAGATTTTACTTTTTTAGATTGGGTTAGAGCGTGTAGGAATTTGCAGAGAAGTATTTTCAATATATCTAGGTAATATTATAAGCATAGAATATAAAATATTTCAATATTTCTTTTGCCATTAGTAGTTAAAGGATAGGAAATATAATAAATATATAACAAATTAATCTATAATTAATTGTTTTTTTTTTCTTTTAGCTTCTAAAACATGTGAACCCTTCACCTGGAATCCTAACAAAACAAGCATAATTATGCTCTACGCAGGCCAACACAGGCGGAGAAACGCAACAGCACTTAACAGCCATAACTTTGTCATTGAATTATGATGAGAGGCATCATGTGACATGCGGAACTAATCCATAAGGCATCATATTCTAATTTACAGCAGACAAAACAAAAAAAAAAAAAAATAAAATAAAATAAAAAAATGAAATTTTGCACATACATATATAATGTAATTAACATTAATCAACACAAAAGTAAAGTGAATAATCTCTACTAAATTAGTAAGTATGGTGAAAAGAAAATTCTGTTCACTGCAAAAAATATTGAAATAAAGTAATACAAACCTTAAAATTTTTTTTTCACCTAAAACCGATTTATTTAGTGGTAAGTTTTTTTATATTTATAGATATATTTTAATATTAATATGAATATTATTGTAAATTCTGGCATTAAAACCCAAAGTTTAAAAGTAATAACAAAACTTTAACAGCATTATTCTGAAGCTACGTAAAAATGAAATCTGGTCACCCCAGTCACGAGCAGGTTTGTTTTCGCTGAAGCACAAATGGACGATTTCTACCAGGCACCCAAAGCTGCCCAGAAGGTAGCCACCGCGAGAAAATTGATTTTCACATTGCCTACCTCAAAGGCGCAGATGAAATGAACTGCTTTAGCGACAGGCGCAGGATAACCGGAAGTAAAAACTGCGGGCGCAATTAGAGGAATAACTTCGTTAAAATGGAGTCGATTTTGTGCACGTGGCCAATAAATGAAAGAACAAGTCTGCAGCTTAACAGCAAGCTATTAATCACTACTAACAAACTAAAGATGGAGGAAATATTTTGAGAGAAAATAGGATATATCAACTTTGTGGTAATATTTAATAATTTTATATTTTACAGCAATATGGAAAGACGAACGTTTAACTGTTCTCTAGAAATATGCTCCATATATGTTCGCTCTTATATAGTAGCACTACAGCTTCCTTAGATTCAGCACAATTTATGTTTTTTGCTCATTTATTTAATGTTAAACTTTCACGCTCGTATGCGTTGTGAAAGTATGTGCTGCACACTTGTTCCATTCTGACCTTTTTAACTTTTGACTKACACCAAAATCTTTGAAATCAGTAAATTTTTTCAAAAGTTATTCAGAATAAATTAATGACACTGCTATATCCAACAACAACTGGAGTTCCGTCTGCGCCTGAAATATATGCATTACCGAAGTATTTGTGGACTCTAATGATTGCGAGTTTTGCCGAAATTCGAAGAAGCATATGAAAGTGGCCAGAATTGATTTTCTATTAAATTATGAAATCCTAACAACTATTGTTTTTTTGGTGCCAAATGAAAAGATGTATGTATGTTTATACATGTGTATGTACTCTTATTCAGCCAAATTAACTATTTGCAATTTATTTAATTTACCAATAATATATTTTTAATACAATATATTATTTTTATTGTGGCCACTCTATTATTGCAGAAGCACGAGTTCGATTTCACACTTCTCAGTGCTCTCATTTGCTCACTTCAGCATGCAAAAAACAACAGCACACACCACACACATGATTTGCTAAACAGCGAAGGCTGCCGTTATTCGTGTCAATTGAATGTAAACAAGTTGTGGAGACGAGCAAAATTGTCGTGTAAGAGAAAAATGTTACTATGTGAAAAGAATGATTGAAAATGGGTATTGTGTAAAATAAAATTGTGAAAAGTATTTACAAAAGTATGGTGTAAGCTTGAGAAAATGTAAAAAAAAATATAAAGTTATTTAATATAACGTAATTTGACTAAACATACATATCTGAAAAGTAAAAAATAAATGAGTAAAGAAGTGTGTTGTGAAATAGAATAAAATTTGCTTTAATTTGTACATACATAAGTGAAGTTCAAGCTAAAGTATTTCAAAAGTTAAAATGCAGAATATGTGTGTGCGAAAGGTCAAAGCTAAAACTAAAATATCGAAAGGGCTTCTACAAACCCAACAAACAAACTGATATTACCGAAGGTAAGTGGAAGATATTATTATTATGCGTATTTGCACGCAAAATTGATGAATAATAGTCGAAAGATTATTCTGATATGAAAATCGGAAGCCATTTATTTATTGTAATGGTACATATTTTTATAAATATTTGAAAGTTATTAAGAATATTCTAAACACTCCTTGTTCAATTCGAATTGCAAAATTTTATTTACTTTTGTGGCTTAAAGCTTAATTGTTTTATGAACAAATGTTACTCGCTGAATGGTAAATAAAGTTTTCATTTAATCTATCATGGTCAATTTACTACAAAGTATGTTAACTGAAATTCATGTAACTGTATGAATTGTGGAAATTTGTGCATTTAATTTGCCACTTTACAACATAACGCTTATGATATTGCAAAACTGTAATCAATAGAACGTAAAGAGAAAACGTTTAAAATAAATAAAACAAATATTAATTACAAATATACTAGAATTTACTCAGATGTTTGATTAGATATTGATATGAGCAATAAATATCAGCATAAATACTTCGAGGTTCTAAATAAAATAAAACCGCAAAATAAATAAAATAAATTGATTGAAAGTGAACACACACAAATAATAAAATTCACAACCAATATATGATTATTTACAAATATGGTGTGAAATTCATAGGGACCAAATTGATTTGTGTTTCCAAAAACAAATACACAAAAGAAGCTTCGATATTGACCTTAAGTATTTATATTCATATTGAGGCAATTACCTCACTATGAAAGCACTTTATTTAATATTTTAAAGAGAATTTAAACTCAATTTTCTTCTGAAGTGAGTGAGTAAATTCATAATATATCCAATGCAGCAAGTGAAAGCAATGGATCAGAAAAGATAGCTAAGTACATGGTATATACAGACATATGTACTTGATGAGTGAATATCTTATGTTAGTGGTCTATTTTCTGTTTTTGCTTTCAAGCTTAGAAGTCTGAAAAATATTTAAAAATTATTAAAAACCTATAGAGAACGATAGACTTGCATTTATTTATTTGACAGTTTGAAGGTTTCTGTGTCTGCGACACTAAGCTTACTGAGCCGATACAATTGTTCAGAATAGCTAAAAGTGAAATTTTTTATTGAATAATTGATTTGCCATTTTAGCGAGATCTTATGTGAAATATAGATTTATACCTGGTTCCCCAAGCTCAAGTACCAAGTGTATTTCACTTTATTAGAATACACAACACTTTTAGCTAACAGAGAGAAACGTCATAGAGTCCCTTTAAGTTGGATATCTCAAAAAGATATAATTTGGAAAACGTCTAGAAGCTTTTAGAATATTACTGATAAAAGCTGATCTATATTATTCATGCGTTTCAGTAAACTCACTTGAGTTACTAGCAAAAATCTTTTTTTTTTTTTCTTCGACAAAATGCAATAATGCTTCAGAAATTTGCATTTCGCACTTAAAAAAACTGCGAATATACTTATATAATTAAATATTGAAAGCGAGAAAGTGGAAGATAGACCAAGAATTTTTTCATTCAGTTAGGCACTTGTTTGGGCTTAAGACTCTTTGGCTTACCTTGATTCTGCCGATGGCTTACAACCGAACGCGCTCTTCCATAGGCGTGCCAGCATGCACATGCTCAAGAAGAAGATCAGCGCCAGTGGTGTACCGTATGATGAAGCGGCAAAAGAGACCTGTAAAAGTGGATAATACGTGTTTTTTATTTGCATTTTTTATTTGACATTTATTGCAGACTAGTTTTCTTACATAAAACACTGTATAAGCAGACATTTCAGTTAAATATCATTAACTAAATTTGTCAAATAACTAATTCTATAACCTACATATGTGCACACGTATTAAATTTTTACTAGTGTGTGTGTTACATAAATGTTCATGGCGAATTCCCGGAAGCTCATTCATTTACTCATTACTTTATGTGTTCCTATTGTAAAGTGATAACCAGACATTTTATCTTCCAAGCGATTAGGATTGAAGGATACGTGTACACAGACATGTACATATATAAGTTCTTGGTTGTTGTTCTAGTTAATCGCTAGCCACTTTTATTGCCAGTCAGTTTGCACGCTCATATATTAGTTAACAGCTTACTGTTGTGTAATTAACGCAGCATTCAAACACGCTGACAAATCTGACGTAATCCAATTTAATTCAATAAAGGAAAACACAAACTGAACAGTGTTAAATTAAGCTGTCATGCTTCGTAGATCAAAGTTCTTCGATAGAATTGGCTCCAGTATTTATTGTATATATTGTAACCAGATTAAATTAATTTTTGATATCAACCCAATGATTAATTAAGCATTTTGTTTTGGATGAATAATTTCAGGTGGCAAATAATCTGAGAAATAGCAGTTGTTTTATTTCGAAAAGTTAATGGGCTTTCAGCAAACCATATATGTATAAAGGTTAGGTTAGGTTTGATTAATCTGGTAGGYCAATAAGCCACATATAGACCAGTTTTAGTTCATTGCTAAACCACATGGAGTTCAGTTACTAGGTCTTTGAGGAGTAGTTGTATTTTAAGATGCCTGCGCTTGACACGAATTTCAACAGACTTTGTAGCCTCACTATCGATACGTATTCCAGTGTATCATACCGTGGGGACAAATTCTCCTCTATTGAATGCCAATTGAAATTTAAGTGTACTTCTGATCTACCGTTTTGTATATGACTTTTCTCGGTGCATTGGATTTTGACTTTCTTTACCATGCTTCTGATCAGATTGTCGTACATTTTTGGCTGTTAGCCGTATACCATTTTTAGCAGTCTCGGCCAGTGTTTAGAGTGTTGCGCGCAGCTAACATACCTTTACGGCAACTATTTTTTTCTTCGTTTACCAGTAAATTCGCCTGCAGCCAGTAGTCGTCCCGCCAAATTTTGCTGAGCATTTTTCAGCGAAGAGGTGGCGGGTTTAGTACCAGTTCAAGAGCCGCCGTTGGAGTTGTTCGTAAAGGACAGGTTATGCACAGTGCAGCGAGCCTCCGAACTCTTCCCATTTCCAATCCGGTAGTTGGATTTTGGAGTCCGTCTACCACGCTACTGCACCGTAAAGCAGAATTGGTCTTACTCAGGCTGTGCTGAGCATATAAAGCATTGCTAGACTTTTTACTTTTTCTTCCACATTGTGCTTTCATAGCAGTTTACTGTCCAAGACTAACGCAAGTTACTTAGTACAGTCCTTGAGAGAGAGTTGTGTCCCATACATAAAACTAAAACAGCCAAGTTACTATTCCTTTTAGAAGATACCTAGAAGGTCACTTAAAAAGGTTGCGTAATCATACTTACTTATGTAAGTAAGTAAATTGGAAATAAAAAACCATGGAAAAAGGCCCTTACAAAAACAATGTGTTGGAATGTCTGCTAGGATCTCATCGCTTATTATTCTAACTTGGTTTTGTAAGCCTTCATTATCCAATCACAATCAAGTACCTATTTCTCTTGAGGCATAAGCTTATTATAAGCCACAAATTATGTATGTACAGAAATGTAGACTGCTTTAAGCCCACCTTTTTCTGAACCTATAGTTCACTTCAAACTTTTCCCGAAATGGAAACACTTTTATATCCAAATAGCGAAATAAAAGCTTCATCGCTTTTATTCGCCTCAAGTCGAGTAGTCGTTCTTGCTCCATGGAAATTTCAATACACCATTTTATCTGAATTTTTGAAATATATTTCCCATAATGTTTTTAACCTCAATTTATTTACATTTATCATGCCAGTCAACCTGACTATTCGCTTGTTATTTCTTGCTGAAAAATTTTTTATTTCACAATACCTTTGTTCGCTTGCAATTCAGCAAAAATTACATGGAACCATACACGTGTTTTTACATGCCGCTCCCATCTCATCTGTTTGACGCCTTGCAGTCAATATGGATGCAAGTGGCGCTTCATTTGCATTTCAGTTTGCTCGTTCTCACTTTATACACGCTTTTATGGCTTTCGTCGAGTTTCGTTTTCCAATTCATTGAATTTGATATTGCCATTTTGTTTCGAATTCGAAATGCTGACGATTGCTGGCTAGCTTTATTCAACTTATTTTCAACTTTACACGGAATTTTATGGCTGAATTTATTTGTTTGTCCTTAAAAGCCAGCACACTTTAACAGTCCGACTTACGAGGGACCCGTAAACATTTTACAGTTATTTGGAGATGATGTTTGCTATTGGCGAGGCAGAAAGAATATATGTAGTAAAATTTTATTCGTATTCTGCACTATTCTGATATTTATTTTATCATGTTTTCTTCTCCTTTTTAGCCTCTATTCTCTGACTAATATTTAAAGCTGTTTTATTTTGAAACCTTAATGATAAATAGTAAATGTTAGTAAAAAGTATACTGTACATAATTCTCCATTTCTTTCATGAAATTCATTCTCATGTAAATAATTGAAATTTTTTCCAATGAAGGCAGACTGGAATGAGGAATTTAGCGGCGTTTTGTCTATAGCTTCATCTGTTGAATAATGAGCGGATTAATTACCCCGTTAAGTATTTCTAAATTATGTATCATTGTTTTTACACCACGCTCTTTATGTATGCCTCTCTATATGAGAGCTCTTCGATTGCATTTATCGTTTAAGAACTTTATTTAGTCATTTTGTGTTTGGTTTTTAATTCACCTTATTTCTTCTCAAATGATTAATCTCTTGTAATATTCGATTAAACGTTACATGATCACTGACGTCTGGTTATTCATACACAGCCAACAATATTGAAAGTAGTCGCTCGTAAATCTGTTTCAGCTATTTGCTGTGTACTTGAAAGGTGCGACCGAGCCAGCAATTGACGCATCAGTTAAAATAGGTTAAAGGCAGAAATGGAATTTTATTATTATATTGGGTAATCAAAAAAGTTTTTTCGTATTTTGTCAGTAGATGTCGTTTCAGTCATATATCTCCAGAGAGGTGAGATTTTATGCTTGATTTAGACAAAAAAAAAAAAAAAAAAAAAAAAAAAAAAAAAAAAAAAAAAAAAAAAAAAAAAAAAAAAAAAAAAAAATTAAATTCGGGAAAGGAATAATGTCTCTAAGGGAAAAAATGACGAAAAGTGGACGACCAAAATGGTAGATATTTGTTTATTTATTTATTAGTATGAATATGAAAAAAATAAGTTTTGGTTTCATTAGAAATACGAAAATAATGTTTCGAGTTTAAATTTAGACTCAAAGCATAGTGATGCAAAAATCAAATAAAATATGGAAATATAGTATATAAATTAGTACTTGGATATCAGTTAACTATCAGAATGCTGATAGTTCCTCAGTAGATAACAGGACACGCCTTCTACTATCAAAAATCTTCCAGTGGCTTTCCAAAACCGCTTTAATATATTTTCGAAGATTTTTAGGAAGTTAAGTTTTCGTAGTTAGAACAACTAGCGCGGTATTGCATGAATCATACTTTTATGATTTAAAATTTTTGGATCCCTTTAAACATGCTCTCTCACACGCATTAAAATCGCTTGCTCTTTCTAGTTTACTCGCACAATCAAGTAATAATTTTGTGTTCTAAAAAAACTGAAATTATCGGCGGCTTCTGGTGTTAATTGAAAGTGAAAGCTCATAAGCGACACATTCGCGGAAAGAATTCAATACAAGTAAATATATATAAGGTAGATGTTTGCGAGTTTATCAATATATGAATTAATGGCAATTATATAATATGTAAATGTCAGCAATAAATAGGCAAGTTATGCCAACTTATTTCCTTTGTCAACGCTTGCTAATAACTTTCAGAGTTCATTGTATTTTGGCTGTCGTCTGTATATTCAAATAAACAGCTGTGTGGATATGAAAATATATGACTTGAAAATGAAATGACAACTGCTGCTGCTCGAGTATAAAACACAAATAAATATTTTCATTGCGACAAGTTTGAGGATAAACTTTTCGAAGTCGCAAAGCCTTAGTAAGAAGCTCCTTAATTGAATTATGATCTAAAATCCTATAGAATTAGGTGCATTTAAAAACAATAATTAATAACAAATATACCCGTTTTGTTATCTTGTGGGTAGGTTTTGAATTTATTTAGCTCTTAAATTATGATAATTTAACTATTATTAGAAACATATTCAAGATATTTTATTTTGACAGATTACAAATTTCACGCTTAAGCCTTTTTAAGTTGTTTTCAGTCTTTGCTTTCTCTTAACCGGACCAAAAATTGTCGATTCATCTTTTAATCATAAGTGATATTCCAGCCTTGGATTATACGTTAGCTCTCGCATGCTAATTTCCATGTTGCATATGCGCATGATAAGAGAGCTATTGAAGAGAATAAAGTTGGGTGGGAAACAATACTAGTACATAAATAAGCTATTTAACTGTATTTGGTCTCCAAAGAGCGAATCATGAATGCTCAGTTTGTATATGGCAAAACCTTGTTCCGATGCTCAATACTCAAACCTATCTCAATATATTGCATCTTAACGTGCTTGTGGAATATACTAAGAACTTCACTCACATCACATCACATCATCATAAAGTAATAAAATATACGCGACAACTCCCTAAGCAAATAAATAACACAAACTTGGCAACGATAAAAAGGAAAACAGATTGCAAGTTCAAGGTCATCACAACAAAATAAAAAATAATACAAAGTTGTTGTCACATAAATGCAGTGGGAGCCAAGCCAGTAGAAACATAAAACTCTTTCGACGGGCAATTCCTTTGCTTACGACAACTTAAGTCAAATGATTTCAAAAGTGTTTTAAATGTCAGAAATAGTAGTCGTAATATTAGTAGTAATCCGAAAATGCTCATGAGTTCCAGCTTATTAGTGACATGGAGCTACGTAGTGTCAAAAATTGTGGTATTACAAAAATAAATAGCATATTAAGCGTGCCACCCTTTTGAAAGCGAGCGGAAGATGTGATGCTTCGATGAGTTCTCAATCAGGTAATAGACCAAATATTCGCAGTAGTGATGTATTTATGTGTGTATTTAGGAGAGTTTAAGACAGCGCAGCGTCACGTTACAGTAAGGCGATTAGAACTACATACTTACATGTGATGATATATAGTATACGAGTATGTATGTACTATACACATGGAGCTGTGTTGAAAATGGAAATCTCGAAATATGATAGTTATGAAAGACGCACGTTCGAAATGCTTGAATTCTCATGAAGATTTGTTGAACTGTCCTTCAGGCTTACAGACGCGTGTATTTCTAGATTTTTGTGTTGTCTGTGTATCGATGATGCAATGAAGTTCCCCGTAGGAAACAACAAGTTAGTCGGTGAGAAAATATAAGTAACTACAATTTTTTTGACTAAAATAAACTTGTTAAAAGAAAACCGATCTTTTTCAGTTTATTTTTGGAAAGCTGATGCAGATGAAAAGCTTACTTTAGTTTGTGGAACCCGTCCTTATGTTATTAAAAATAATGCAAGCTTGAACAAAACTGATAACTTCATACTAAAATTTGACGTTTGACATCTCGAATAGGTATAAAGATGTTGGCTGAGTGTAAGCAAAAAAATACAGTGGTTTTACTAGCTGGCTGCTTACACTAGTTATATTCTATAGATTTCGCTTTGGGGTAATGACACCTATATGTTCCGGTATGTCAGGCAATTTGCCATTTCTATTATTGATACCCATCAAACGTTCGTCTTGCGGCTATAGTTAAAATGTCTGTCTTATTATCCTCGCTGTTCTTCATTTCATTACACCGGATGCTTGTTTGGCTCGCAAAYATGAAAGCGAATCCGCAAGTATRCTTYCGGCAWRGTTACAAATAWATTGTCAAAGAARAATATGAACATTTGAAAAGTATTATAAACGTATTTGCAGCGCGTTTGTTGATAGTCCTGTAGGTATTTGCTGATTTAAAATTAGCTGGCACTTACTTTTGATTTATAGGTTAAGTTGTGGTCAATTACATTTGTTAGTTCGACTAACACTTATTACTAACTAGTCCCTAAGTAGGTTTTTTTCTAAAGTTCGAAAATTAGTATTAAATAATAGTATAAGAAAGGACAAAAAAAAAAACTATTTTAAAAACGCTCCAATATTAACATTTTCTAAAAGAATAAGCTTTGACCGAATGACATACATAAGCACCTATCAGTTCCACTACACATAGACATAACTAGCGATAACCCTCATTCATTTTATAGGCCGCTG
>NW_017537618.1:5636-47239 GCF_001853355.1 Bactrocera latifrons | reverse complement strand
ATATATTTAGAAAAAGATGAGTGCCCGATTGCGCTAGCGATTTGTCGTAAGAAGCTCTTGAGTTCCAGTTTAATGGGGGCATGATGCAACATAGTATCAAAAATTGTAGTATTACAAAAATTTATAGCGTATTAAGTGTGTCACCCTTTTAAAAGTGAACGGTTGCTGAGCAAAAATGCGATGCTTCGATGAGTTCTCAATCGTGGGGAAAACCAAATATTCGTAGAAGTAATGTTTACATGTGTGTACAGCGCATCGCTGCAGTAAGGCGATTAGAACTATATATGTGCATATACTACCACATGGAGCTTTGTTGCAAATAGAAATCTCGATGTTCGATATGCTTGAATGCTCAGGAAGATTTGTTGAACTACTGTCCTTCAGGCGTTTGCGCGTGTATGTATTTATAGGTTTGTGTGCTGTCTGTGTATCGATGATGCAATGAAGTTCCCCGTTGGAAACAACAAGCTAGTCGATGAGAAAACTTAAGTTTAGAACGAGAATTTATTGACTAAAGTGAAACCTGTTAAAAGAGAACCGATCTTTTTAAGCTTATTTTTAGAAAGCTGATGAGATGAAAAGCTTACTTTAGTATACGGAGTCTTACTTATTTTATTAAGAATATGGAGACTTGAACAAAACTACTTTAAAATAGTTTCTTACGATATATAAATATCTGTTTTGAATTGGTATAAATTTTGAAAACTTCACGCAAAAATTTGACGTTTCACATCTCGAAGGTATAAAGATCTTGATTGCTTGTAAGGAAAAAATACAGAGAGCCAAAAAGCTGGTCATCTATACCAGTTATAATATATTTATTTCGCTTAGGGATAATGACAACTATATGTTCCAGCATGACAGACACTTTACCATTTCTATTATTGATACAAATCAAACGCTCGTCCT
Organism: Bactrocera latifrons; assembly: GCF_001853355.1. Classification (NCBI taxonomy): domain Eukaryota; kingdom Metazoa; phylum Arthropoda; class Insecta; order Diptera; family Tephritidae; genus Bactrocera; species Bactrocera latifrons. The sequence continues at coordinate 46,330 of NW_017537618.1, read as the reverse complement.
GCGGCAATAGTTAGAATGTCTACCTTATTATCCTCGTTGCGCTTTATTTCCTTGCACCGGATGTTTGTTTGGCTCGCAAACATGAAAGTGAATCCGCAAGTATGCTTCCGGCACAGTTACAAATAAATTGTCAAAGAAGAATATGAACATTTGAAAAATATTATAAACGTATTTGCAGCACGTTTGTTGAGAGTCTTGTAGGTATTTGCTTACTTATAAATTAAGCTGACACTTATTTTTGATTTCTTGGTTGAGTTTTAGTCAATTATCTTTGATAGAATATTAATTATAATTCTTCTATGTTCGCCTAACATGGGATCATTACTGACTGGTCCCTAAATAGGTTGTGCATAATTTCTAAAGTTCGAAAATTAGCTTTAATATAAAAAAGGGAAAACGAAACTATTTTAGGTTCTCTCTAATGTTAGTATTTTTAAACAGAAAAAACTTTGGATGAATGACATACTTATATAAGACCCTATCTCTTCCACTACTAAAGAATATAACTTCTGATAGCTTCCATTCATTTTCTAGACCTTTCCATTTTCTCCTATTGTCCTTTAAATAATTTCCCTTATGTCCGCAAGTATTCTTGAAATGTTTTTCTCACACACAACTGCATGATTGGTTCACCTCGACCACAAATAAGCTCTACGTTAAGAGTTGTAAGTGCTTTCGGCAATCGTCACAATTCAATGAAAAGCCAATGCTTTTAATATACATACATTGAACCTAGACTATTTACTGATCTGGAGAGAAGATCAAAATCAGCAAGACAATTGTGCAAAAAATACCACGATGCTTACAGTATGCTCCGTTGACACAAATGCCTTTATACATAAGTATATGTATACCTTCTTCATTCACCGGTTACGCTTTCGCCCTCATTAGTCGCATTATGCTCAGTTGATCGATATTTTAGTCGCCTATGTACGAGTTGGACGCAGAGTTTAAATCTAGACACGGGGCAGCTATATCCTTCTGAGGCATGAAAACTATCATTCTAATCTACTCATTGAAAGATCTACCAACAACAGAAAATATAAAATTAATGAGAAATCGGGTTCGTAGGTGAAATCTTTAATGGCATACATAATTTTAACTTTGAGACCGACATATTTAGAGATTTCTTTCAGAAAAACGATGTTTTTTTCGTTAACAGTTTCATACTTGTGTCAATCACTAATGAATCTTTTATTTCTTACTTGACTAAAAGAAAATCGGCACTAACACAAGGACAGTGTGTCGAATTCTCTTTCTGTTCAGTGGAAAGGTGCTTGTTATAAAAAKWGTGTCACTTGCCTGAAAAGCAACAAGATTTCTGATCCCCTCATGCGTTGAAAAGACACACGCTCTCTAATTGCGTCCTTTGAAATATTATATTTGAACGGAGCGCGATATCGCCACGTGTAAGGCTGATGAGACAATAGACAAATGATGGCACTGCAAAAAGAAAATTTTGTTAATGGTATTTGCTGTCTTCTAATACAAACTTCAATTAGCGATTTGTCGGTTATTTTAAGTATTGTAGGTACTCACAGCATCGCATTACGTTCGGTGCGTAGGCACATACTCGTGACCGGATGTACGACAGCCAAAAAATTAGATTGATAATAAGCAGATTGGTAGTGGAGCGTATCTCCTGGTTGGTGACGACCACAGATAAAAAAAGATAAGATGCATTCAAAATTGATTCAATAATTGTTCCGTGTATGTTTAGGTTAGAAATATTTTTTATTATACTAGTATATGTATACTCTACAACCCTAGTGCTGCAGTCTGGTAACTCACAACTTTATCGTAAATTTTGATATTTTTGATGATATACATACCCAGAACGTTATGACATACGACCGCTATTTTTGTAGCTTACAGTAACTTAAAATATTCTTCTGCACCAAAAAATAAAATTAAATACCCAAGATTTTTGCTCGATTATTTTTGACAATATTCGACGGGCATTGACTCATTAAGACTATACATTGATGAAATTATTTTAATCGACGGTGAAGCTTCATTAAAAGCAAGTATTTATCAATGGTATGACGAATTTCGGGAAGAAATTTCAGTTATTGTTCCTGAAACTATTGATGCTGTGCTCAAACTAATATTACAACATCGTCATGTGTTCTATCGTGGGATTAAGAAAACTACAGGCATTAGTGGGACCAACAAATTCTGAGCAAAGATTACAATTTTTTTACTCAGAGTAGTATATTCACTACCTCAGCGTATACAAATATTCGTAGGTACTAAATTTTTTAAGTCGAAGTGCCTTTTACCACAGATCCACTCTACTTGATGAAATGAAGCCACTTTTTCTCTTACCAAATCGTAATTTTTTTTTTTCGAGAGAGCCCACAAAACATGCTGCGTTGAGTGACACATCTTCAGCGCCAAAACAAAATCGGAAGAGTTTTTAAGAGTGCGTAGAGAGAACAAAATGCTTGCTTTTTACTACTTTTGCAGTGATAGTTTTTTGTTCGAGCTTATTTGTGTCCTCGAACACGTCCATACAATCATAACCATTTCAACCAAGTTTTGACATGAATTTAAACTTTTTGTTTTGTTATAAGCTGTTACGAAAATATAGGATGATACAAACCTACAACGATGTACGAGTATACATATGTATATTGGCGCACGGTTTCATCAAGAGGACATGAGTGAGAAACATGCTAAGCCATGTCAAAATTGTGGTTTACAAATCCCACAGATCTTTTGTTGCATGTAAACAAATTCATCCACGTTTAGCTATATACTGAATATGTAAATTTTATATATTTTATGTAGGGCCTCTATAGATATGTGATGATATTTATATAAATTAAGGCAACCTCTTACAACTCTTCGATTACCCCGATGTACAAAACTCAATTACCTTGAACTTCTTTCGGAAACTTAGTGGAACTAGATAGTATAAAAACCAAGTTGTAGATCATTTAAGTTAAAGCAACTACTCGCACCTGTCTAAGTCTTTCAATATTTATATTAACACACGTGTGACCTATGTATCACTAACTGTCTCAAGGTGGGTGTTTAATTGTAACATCAGCAGAAATGGCAAGAACACATCAACTTGTGTTGTATGTAAGTGTGAAAACAATGCAAAACCAAGTGCCGCCTTAAAATGTTGCATCATTTTAACAAAATAAAAACTTGTTTCGGTAGAAAATGTAAGAGAATACAGTCTGTTTCATAAAAACGAAACCGAAACGGTTTTTAGTGTAAATGCGATCCAGTTCGAGGTTCTCTAATAGTTTAATGAAAAGAGAAGAAAAAAAAAAAAAATAGAAACTTCAAATTTAATAAATTTGAAAAATTCATAAATGTTTAAACATTCGAAAGCACATTTTCGCAGCGAATCGACTCTCCATGGTCTTCGTGTACAGGCTTTAAAGAAGATACCTCTACTTGGATTTCTCGGTTGTCACTGGCTCCTCTCGCCTTCACTGCGGCCGAATTTAGTAAATTTGCATTCTACTATAAAAAGAGCGCTTCTTTCCTGCTCACAATTTATTGCCTTTTAGCGGCTCTTATCAATTTTTATTGCCTTTCCCGTCTATCTGAGCTTCTCACTTGCTCTATGTACTTTTTTACCGGCTCTCACCTGCTTTCGCTCACCCTATTTGGATCGCGTGTACTAAGCTATATCCACAGTTCTTATTGGTATATTTCTTTTCTCCTAACTCTCACTTTCTCTCCGCATTTCTTAGTGACTTTTTTTATCTCCATGGGACTGCCGATATTTCTCTGTATTCAATAACTTTCCTTGGCTTTCGCCGCCTCTCTAAACTTATTAAAATGTCCCTCGTTGAAAAATATTTATACCCATGCTTCTAGTTAGAGAGTAAAAAAATTCAATATACTATATACATACATAGTAAAAATTTGATGGTCTGTAGGATATAGAGGCAGGGCATATTAGTTCTTCATACAAAATACAAAATAAGATCTACATTTTTATATACATTTTGAATTTCATGGTGTATAATATTGTACCATTTTATCCAGTAAAGTAATTCTCTTAAAGTCCTCTGAACCAAGTTATCGATTTGAAAATAAATTGAAATTTTTCCGACTTATCAATCTGTAATTGTGCATATAAAAGTTATAGAATTGTGTGTGAGCAGGAATACAATTACAAAAATGGATTACCTTGTATGCCCGAAACCAACCACAGTGATAAGTAACAGGCTAGTCGATATACCATGGTGACCTACATGCATTGCAAGACACAATGGCTATCACATGAAGTGGTTTGCAAAAGAAAGGAAATTGCAAAGAGACTACTACTACTGAATGACCTTGACTTCCCACTTGCCACCAAAATAACGTAGGTGCTCAACAAAGCGCGGTTGGTTTGCAGCCTGACACTTGAATAGCCCGTTCACATACTCAATCTTGTACATAGGCGCTCATGAGTACACGTATGCATACCCAACATGCTGATAGTCGTTCAAGCTGTAGTATACATCCTCTTTTACCTGAGTACTCGTAGGTTCCACACGTGAAGAGCACTCAACGTCGGCACGCTTGTACACGCCTGAACACTTTTGCTACACTTTTACACCTGCGTTTTACGTAAACACTCCTTTATTACACATATTTTACTGCAACATTCATTATAGTCACTTTTTTTTGCTGAGCAACACTGATTGCGAACGGAAGAAATTAAAAGATCGAGTTATAGCAATTTGGTTGCATTTTATAATACTCTTTTAGGTTGCTTCTTTAAAATTCCAAAAATTTTAAAGGGATATTGGATGCGCAAACGTTTATTTGAGACTAATTTAAAGTGTTGCGTTGCGATTCCTTAACGTTTCGGTTTCTTATTCCATAAACCTATCATAAGGTTATCTAGAGTTCTGAAACTAGGGTTAAGTTAATCTGGTAAGCCAATGAGCCACGGAAAGACCATTTTTGCCCCTTTGAGAAACCAGATGGAGTTTAGCTATTAGGTCCATGGGGAGTAGTTATTCTTTTGTATGCCTGCCTTGACACGAATTTTAATGGACTCTGTTGCCTCACTGTCGATACCTCCTCCATATTATCATACCAAGATTCTTACAGCGTAGTCTTGGCAATGCGAGAAGAGTGCATAAGAGATGCTCCATTGTTTTTCTGGTGAGTTGCTCTACGTATTTCCTGCAGTTCTAGAACAGTGTCCAGTTCGTATTTCTAAAGTCTCTTATATCGGATGCCAATAGGAATTTTGAGTTTTGCCAAACCATTTTGCACCGAGGTAGCTCGTTCCTTCGTGTTTTGATTTTCTTTACCATGCTTCTATCCAGATAATGCATTGGTTTCCCACTTTTGATTACGTTTTCGGATGTTAGTCATACACCGTTCTTGGCACTGAAATAGTGAAACGAGGGAAAGTTGCTGGTTCGAAGTTAATGCAATTTTCCTTGAAAAATTATGACATTTTATTTATCACGAGGATTAATTGTCGTCACTCACTTACCACAGTACTTTCTCACACAGATATTCATGAACTATATCACTAACACGTTCCTGTATAAGATCCACGACTGTCTCTTACAGTCATTCAGCATAATTAAAACTTATAGGCAATTCAGGCCATTAGAGCTTCATTTGGACTCCACTACGTTAAAAGTTGTGATCGCTTATAAGAAAGGAATCTACCGAAAAGTTAGTTTCTTCAATTAAATCGATTCCACCTGGTCAACCGGGGATCGTTAAAACTAAAGGTTCTTAGATGACTTTTTACTTTGTTTTTTTCTTTTCTTATATAACATAATAAAGTTAAGCCCATATTATATATATAAGGTTTTTTTTTTAGCTAACATTGGCCAATGTAGAATGAGACAACTAGCCTCAGTTTGTCTCTAAGGAGGTTGATAATATATTTAAGCGTGCTGAGGTTGTAAGCCTCCCTTAGCACTTTGGCGTGTCTATGCCTTGAAGTTGTTGCCAATACCTCTTCGCCTAAACCATCTTCCTTACGGAGCAGGACTCACCACGATGAAGGGTTCAGGTCCTGACATGTTAGCGGATGTTGCGGCGAAAGAGCTCATCAAATACTTCATTCGCGGCTATACCTTTGTGACCGGGCACACAGATAAAGTGCACTATGCAACCATGCGCTGACATGTCTTTTGACGGTTTCGCAAATGAGTTGCTTTTATAATCTGTACACCGTTTAAGTGTTTTGTGTGAGCAATAGAATCGTCGTAATAAAAAGTTAAGGATAATTTGCGCTTCATTAAGTGAATTTGTTTAATTAAATTATATCCATTAATTTTGTATTTTCATTTGCCATGCAAACACCGGTGAAATTTAAAACTAACTCTTATAATTATGGGAATTCCTGAATATTTTCGAAAATTTACCATTTTAGCACAGTCAGAGTGTAGCAATAATTTTAAATGATTTTGGACTTTCAGTGGCAACCACCAATCCATTAAGCTGTTATCTCACACACCCACTGCCGACACTCACTTGTTAACTGTACGAACATACTACAAGGTCAGTTATCCAAATGAGCACAAGCCAATAGATTCAGTCACGCAACACACGTATGCACATATTGTATGCGACACACATTTGATTTTCATTATTGTACTCACCAAAAACGACTAGCGTATTTCTTAAAAGGCCCACAAGGCCGATGATGCCGAAAAATCCGGCACAATGGTTGACACAACGTGCGGGAATGGGTCCATTTCAAATTCGAACAGACCATCCCGTGGCAAAGAGTAATTTCTATCATAACTCATCGGTGAAATTTGCTCTAGTGCCCCTCATGCCCACACCATTGTCCATGGGCGCGTTAATACAGTCGTAGGTGTTGTTGCTGCTCCAATTCGGCGGGCAGACTCGCGGCAGCACTGCCATTGACGGGCGCACAACAAACGATGTCGTCAGCGCGACCATAACAGGCGCCGTCTTACCCAAGGCGCGACACTCTAATTGTGCAACATAATTCGTTTACTCTTGTATTTCTTTTGATGTTGTTTTGTTTGTATTTAGCTACAAAGTAATGCGGAAATACGCCTAAGGGTGTGTAGTGATAGTTGGAGTGTTAGAGCGTTAGCCCGCTGAAACTCAATACTTAGTTGGTTATGTGTTTCTCGTCGGGTCTGCGTCGTGACCAGAATTGATAATTACGACAAATTTCTAGAGTATGTGTGAGGAGCAGATTTCGCTTGGATTTCTTTCTTTTGTCGTAGGAGAAAACAATAAATAAAATTAATCTTCTGTTAAGAGGCATAAAATCGTGCTATCAATATATGTATGTATTATAAATCTTTAACGTTGAATATGGAAATAAACGATAAAAATAAATTTCGCTGGATATTAATGGGACACGTGCATTTATAATCAGTTTTATGAAATGTAGGGAGGCGGCGGTGCTTAAAGATTATTCGTTCGAAATAATTGATTAATGTAGTTAAATTGATGTTCTACTGCTTTACGTATTCATTAACCGAAGAGTATTGAAATATATAGTAATATAATAGTCCCTCAATATTTCGATATCGATTTGGTAGTGTAACTCTTCAAAAAAGACATTTCTTTCCAACGATTACTTTTTGAGCCTTCGAAGTCCCTGGGATACCTTGGAAAGAACAGGTTAGTAAGCGTTTAAAAGTATGTCATCATTTGAGAAAATTTACACATGGATCTTTTGCCTAGATCCATTTCCGAGGTGCATATTCATAACAGCGCCATGCTATGTTATACAGACGACTCTAAAACGGCAGATGGATTTGGGTTTGGATAATAGGACCACGCACCAAACTGCCAATGCCCATGAGCTGATTTCCCATCCTTTTTAAAGCTGAGGTCTATGCAGTTTGCAGATGTATACAGAAAAATTTCTTGAGGAACGTTTTGTCGTTATCATTATCAGCGTAGTAGGGTTGCCACACAAAATAACATTTAATTATAATGGATCGCTGGGCATAGATGCTTCAAAGGCAATTGTTCCCCGGAACAAATTAAGCGGTTACATGGGTTTGTTCGGGTAGAAAACAGCCCTCTTTTCACAATTTCTTTTTTATATAAAAAATTAATTATTTTATTAGAATTTTTTATTTATACAAACATACACTATTACATAACAAAGAAATTCAGAAATTTTTGGAAAAAATATTTTAAACTCTGCCGTTGCGAAGCCGTTTCCGATGACCCCTCGGAGAAAAGAGGATTGATTACAGCGTCATTTAAGGTGAACAAAAATACACGTATTAGTCAAAACCTTAACTTTGAACTTAGACCGTGGAAACATTTTTAAAATTGGATTTTTGGCAGACATTTTTACAAAAAAAATTTAAATTGCAGGACATAATTTTTTAAAATAGTTGTATTCGAAAAAAAAACCCTCCAAATTTTTGGAAATTGCATCTCAAAGATCTGTCTGAAATTTCATTAAGGTCGGTTGAGTAGTTCTCGAGAAATCTTGCAAACTAATTTCAGGCGGCGCACTTAGCCCAGCTAGCCTCGAGCCCACAAGCTCTCAAAGCTATATCTCCGAAACTATTACTCGAATCAACTGAAATATTTAGGACAATATTCTTTGGATGTTGTGAAACTTAATAAAATAATAAAAAATCGTTTTTTTTTTAAGCCCGAATTTTTATGGCAATAGCGACTAAGGTGTACGTACAGAGGTTAGGTTACTGTACCCCAGATTTGTGTAATATCTGTGCCCGCGTGACAGAGACACACTAGCACAAGTAAGTGAGTGAGAGAACACATGATAACCATTAACCAGGACTTTACTAAGCCGGTTTTATTCAACTGGGACGAGGGTGCAGTAGGACAGAATATCTAAAGACACTTCTTGTTTGTTGAAAAATCTGCTGAAAAGTACTCCACATCAGATCAAGGTTTAAACTATTTTATTAATATTTTCTAATTAACTGTCTCTTTATAGAGGCCTTCAAATTACTATTAATCTATTTGGTAATATAATTTCACAATTTTTCGTTCCTGGGTAGCAGCAAAGCTGGAGTAGAGAAAGGAGTGGGAGTGAGAATCTGTTTCCTGAAATAATTAAATTGTTGCCAGTGCCTTTTTGTGCGAAATTCCTCCGCAAATTGAACGATCTGCGGATTTTATTGTGATTTTTGGTGGCTGCTTTGACGTACATGTCAGTGAAATAATTGACATTTTACGAGTCTTCCACATAAGCGCGTGTAAATTTAATTGTTTGTTGCCACATTGTCATCATCGGTTTAGCTCAGCTGTCATTTCGATGTAATAATTTCAACAATTGCAATCGGTCATCTTCATTTCATTGTTCGCGTTTGCTCTGATGACAGCTGAGCGTTTTGCTTACTCATTTGGTCTCAATACACACGATACATGTGACGCATACTTGTGGTCATTTTGTATGAAGGGTATTAGCATGTACACTTATTTTTTGTTTGAATATGGTTATTTTACTTGTACCCCGTATATTGAGTTAGAATTACTTTTTAATAGCCGATAGTCTAAGTTACTAGTTGCCTTGCTAAATGTAATGTAATTATTTATAATTTTATTTCATAAAAATAAATAAATAAATAAATACTTTTTAATGAAAATTTTAATATTTAATTACATTTTCAACCAAAAATTTTTGAGGCAGATGTAGTGCAACCAGACAAGCAGAAAAAAATGAACTTACATAGTGTGAGAAATATTTAATATTGGAATAAAAAAACGAATAATTAAAACATTGAGCTAAATAAAATAAACATTTTACCCACTGCTTTGAATACCAAAAACGAAGATATACTTGAATAGTTAATATCTGAATTAAAATATCCGACAAAGTAAATAAAGTTGTACTTTTGGCACTCCGTCATGCATTTATTATGTTCTTTCATGTAGCCCTTTTTATTTAGACAAATAAAGGTAGACGAGAATCACCCAAAGCGATGTGCGGCAAAATATTAAAAAAAAAACCCTTTGAAATTTTGCATGTGAAGCATTTTTTATTTACACATTTTCAAATTTCCTTGCTTCCAACCTTGCATTTGCATAAATTTCTTCACAGATTATTTGAATACGTCTAATATCAATAATTCTAGGTTTGGTGGAGATATTTTTGTAGATTTATTTTCTTGTATGTGCTTATTGCTGTTTGCTGTGTTGTGTTTCATATAGGTAAAAGGCCTCTGTGTATATTCTTCCAAGTCTGTAAGTACTTCGTCATGTCACCTGCAAAGCTTTCGAAATTTCAAAAGTAATCGTTATGCTAATTTAAGGCTCAAATGGTATAAGTATTTGCTATAGATTTGCTGACCTGTGAATATGAAAATACAAAAAAAGGGGGAAAAAAAGTAAACTAAAAACTAAAAGTAGTCGTCGTAGCTGGCACTTTAATGGCATGAATGTGAGTTTCTAGGTGAATATTGAAGACCTGTGTTCGGTTGTGGAAATACCTTTTAAATGTCAAGTGAGCAATAATAACAAACTAATATTTTGGAAACCTGGTCTCTTCCTGTCAAATTATTACACACTAATTAATCACAAACAATTTTGCTAAGGTAGTAGTCTGGAAACTTATGAATATTTTCATGACTTCTTTGGAGGACGGTTTTTTATAGGAAAATAAAAATGAATTATCTAAACATGCAAGAGTATTTTTATTTACATATTGAAAAGATAAAAAAAATTATTTGAATAAATTTAATACCTTATTATTATTATTATCGTCACCCGAAATTGGAACCTCAAAAAAATGCACGTGGGTGGCCCGAGTGATTTTGGCTCTTGATGTTATCTGACACAAATATTTTTGATTATTCTTAACTATAGACATATCATTCTGGTCTGGTACTTTCAAATTAAGTAAAAAAAAAATTCGATTTTTTAAACCTAAGTCATCAGACTACTACTTAAGCCATTTTGTTGTTCATCACAGTGGCGAGTTGCATTTATGAATCAATTATATATAACATAGATCCACATTGATATACCAAAGCGAAACATAAATCAACGCACATCATGCTGGCCATACTGGCATTAATTTACAAAGCTGTAGCAAGCAAATTATGTGCCGAGCACCAAAAGCTCGCAATTATTGCAACTAGGTGCAAAATTAGTAGGAAGCATAACGAAGTGACCTTCGGTGCTGCTGAAATTATTATTGTAGCTCGAAATGTGGAAATTTTAGTAAAAGAGCAAAATTTAACAATAATACTTAATTTGATATTAATGTGGAAAATTGGAATCAGAGGCGAACACCCTTAATTTGGGGGTATTTTAACAGACACGTTCGTATAGAAATGTGAACTTTAATAAATAATTGAGAATTTTAATTTATTTTCTCCCCTTTTTCTTGTCAAATTGCCACTTAAATATCTAAGATTCAAAATGTAGAACAATAATTGTCACCCATTTCGTGTGTTAAAACACTTTTGGAGGTGGCTTTACCCATAAAAGTGATTATAATGGTGACTGATACGTGTCTAGCGCTAAAAAAGATAACAAAGAAACCGTGCTGTGCAGTGCACAACGCAACAGTACAATATCTCCGGCAATCCCAGCAGTGCGTATACGCAACTACGACAAATGCAAGTGTGCAATGTCTTTTATCTCACCTTCATGACAGCGTATAAAGCTTGAACAGACATATCTGACAGACACTCACGTAATGATATAAGTGACATAAGTAGGATAATAGAATGAAATACCGTTTGATTTTCTAAACTCAAAATTCGAAAAATAAACTTATAGATTGATTATAGATTCATGTCTCTCTATAAGCTTGACTATGGCAGAAAAATTTAAACTGCTGAAAAAACAGTGTACACATAACCGCTAAGATACTTGGAATGTGTCTGTCAAAATCAAAAATGTTTCTGCGACGTGAGCATTAATAAGTGAGGAGGGAAAGGATATATGACCGTCAGATAACAGGTTTTTAATACACTACAAAAGTAGATTAATAGTGATAGAAAACGACAGTATATTTTTCCCTGCACTTCTGATATTTCACTTTGGTAAGGTTTGCCATTTAATCATGGAAAGATATACGATCAAACAACGAGTCGAAGTTATTAAAATATACTATCAAAATACTAATACTACTCTGAGCCAGTGGCCTCCACTTCAAGAGCCCTACGTCCAAATTATGGTCGTCATATTCGTCCTGTCAGATCAACAATTGAGCTCCTACTGGAAAAATGTGAATACACTGGCACAGTAAAAAATGCTCCCGTGCCAGAGAAGTGTTCGTAGCTTCGAGAATATTACTGCCGCTAGCGCATTAAGGAGGAAAATGCAAATCATTCTTTCACACGTCGTTCTGAAGCGTCCTTACAAGTTCAAATTGATGCAAGAGCCAGAATCGTCGTATGTTTCAACAGGACGGCGCCACAAGCCACACAGCGAATGTCACAATCGAATTATTGAAAGCCAAGTTTGCTGAAAGTGTTATCTCACGAAATGGCCTAGTATAAGCCTATGGTCTACGCCAACACGCCAGTGACGAATGATGACCTTTTTTTATGCTTAAAACTAGTCGAAATTCGGGTTCAGCGTGCAAAAGAAATCGAGTTCCCTACATAATGGCATCGAATGTACTTTCATAGATATAAAGAAATTCATTTAGATATCTATCGCCTTGTAGCGTTCTTATTAAAAAATTATATACGAAATCAAGGAGAGTCTTTGAATTTGAGAAAAATCCAATGATCGTGGGTGGCAGGTACAACAAAAAAACTGATTCGAAATTAATCCGCAAGGTAATATATTTTTTTAAATATATAAAATTCCTAAAGTAGCAATTTACTTTTGTGAATAGCTTAATTAAGATCAAATTATACTTGAGTTTTCTTAAAAGTAGTTTTGAAGTGCAATAAATTGCTGTAGTGGGCAGGAAAACTGTACAAAAATGCACTCTTTTCGAAAAAATAAAAGTATAAATACTTGAAGATATATTATTTATGTTATATACTTGCTTATCCTAAAAAACTATATTCATTTATCAACAATAAATTCCCTGAAAAATATTTTTAATGTTTCAATAAGCAAAATTGTAGTTCAGAGTGCGTTAAAAGGCCTTGAATTTGACACTTTTAATGAAATTATAATATTACTACTGTGCGATTTCTTTGAAACAAGAATGCACATGATTTTTTCGTTTTACATAAATTTCCCCCACATCTTTGTTAAAGCCATACAAAAAGTTTTAAAATTCATATAAAAACTATTTCAACTAAACTGATAATAGCACACGATTTTTCTACTACGTATATACATATGTATGTAATATGTGCATATGCATTTAAAAATTCCCATTTGCATAATCAATGACTTGCCATCACGTTTCGATGTGAGCTCAGCAGCAAATGGCGTAAACAAAATGCGCAAAGTTTCTAAAATGTATTGTCAGCGTGTTTTCAGCAGTTACATAAGCTGGCAGTCGCTTTTGTAAATGTACCGTTATAAATGCTCGTAAAGTAGTGCACACGCATACATATCTAGTAGATGAAAAACAGTTCCACCATGTATAATTGACAAGCGAATTAAGTTTTGCAGTTGCGCTAATGCCAATGTATGTGTGTACTAACATAAGAGCAATTATCGTGCTGTTGCCGGGGTCCATTAATCTTACATAAATAAATAAAGCAAATACAAACGAGTGAGTTTCTGATGATTTGGATACACCGTGTTTCACCGTTATTGGAAAAATCTAGTTTTCGAGCTCTGAATGAAAAAGCGGCTCGAAAAGCCTTATGAACTGAAAAAATAATCCAGATTTTGTTGTTTAATTCAATAATAACTGAATGTTTATTGAAAAATGTTTGGTTACCAACCTCACTGTTACCTTTTATAATCCTTTTAAAGTTATCCACGTTTTGAGTTTTTGCTTTATTATTGTTCCCACATAATTCTACAAATAGGCAACAAACTTTTAGTGCTTTTATGGCATTGTGTCAACAACATCAAACAATTGTAAATAAAAGTAAATAAATAATTATCGCTAGAAACTTTCATTTCAAAAATATCTTTACATGTAATCAACTGAAAACGATACAATTCATATAGCCCGCTGTTTGCTCAGTAAATGTGTTAAGCAATTAATCTATTATTTAATTATGAAAGCAAATTGAACTTCCTTTTTAAATGGATATTAATTTACTAATTAATTATTCAAAGACAGGGTAATATTTTATCCACCTTTTATTAGTTAATAATTTTTCAACACACTACTTTTTAATTTAATTTTCGCGCGAAAACTCATTTGTCGAAATATTTTTGTCTATGTTGGTATGACTGTCAGTGTCATCTGTGCCATATGTCACATCAAAATAATCATTCGTGTTTAGTATACGTTTTTCTTTCTGAAGTATTTAAGAGCACAAGGCGATTTTTACGTTGAGTGAAATTATTAAACAGAGAAGCTCCATTAAATTTTGTTTGTAGAATAAAATGGTGCCAAAACGTTTAGAATGTTGGAAAAGGCCTTCGGTGATAATTCTTTGTCGCGAGTAAGTGTTTTGGCTTGGTGCAAATAATTCAAGAGAGTCGAGAACGCGCTGATGGCGAATCACTTCCAGAACAGGCATCAACATCTGACTGAATATCAATGCGTCCATAAAATAAAAGAAATGGATTTGGAGACTCGACGATTAACAATCGGAGATCTTACTGACATCGTTAAAATATCGAAAGGAGCAGTGATCATTTAGTGCTAAAATAATTAATTTTTAGAACTGTTGTGTAAAATCGAAAAAAGTTTGGACATTTGTTTTTGATACCAAGCGGGATCACTTTGCATTTTTTTCAATTGTAAAATTATGAACAGAGTGTTACCTTTTTGTATGCTTAGTAATTCATAGTCAAATATTTTATTATAATTCAGAACGCATGCTTCTCTTGGTCATTAGCTGTGTTATGTCGACAAAAGGAAGTTACGTATATCCACCGTAAATGTTGTGTTCGGTATTCGCATTTATATGTTTACTTGGATATGCTAACAGCTCATTAAAAAGTGCAAGGTACGTGCATTTATTTGGCTGTTCGCTAATATGTAACCAAATATGTAACAAAATAATCTAAGTATATTCCACAGTTGTCGCTTTATAATTTGATGACACCTTAGACTTAAAGGATAATAAATATAACTCTAAGCGTACATATAAGTAGGTAAATGTACATTAAAAGCAAACTTCGCGGGTAAATTTATAAACTGCCCCTGTACACTTAGCTCAGTTTGTTGCCTAGGTTACGTATACGCCGGGGGTTGCCCATATTATTATAACTATAAATGCTTGTTTATTATGTTGTTATTATTACTACTGCAACTAAAGTGATAGTCTTTAAAATAAATATTTCTAAAATTAGTTTGAAGAGAAATTATATTATGTAAATGAACTCTAGCAGTTCAAGTGGGCGCTAAGGTTTGTTATAGCAATTAAGGGAAATCATTATTGCCTAACATAGTTTGAGGAAATTGTGCTTTAACTTTAATTCAGCAAGTGTATATAAATGCTTTACGCCAGACAAAGTATTTTTTTTTTCTTCACTGAACAAGCCTTCTCTATAGGTTGCGAGTAAGAAATATAATTTTGCTTCTCAGAGGCTGAGTAAAATTTTTCATGCTAAATTCTGTTTTATAAGTGAATTCTAAGTGGCGCAAGACTGTGTGGCGTAGATGCAATAAAATTTATTAGAACTAATTTGCGTGTGCTCACTGCACAGCTGTCCTTTATTAGACGCACTGTTAGTGTGTGCAGTGAGTATGCTCATGTGTTGTTAAAACACTGTTATTTAATATTAAAGGCTTCCCAGAAAAGTTTCCAATGCAGTTTTTACTTCCGCTATTAAACGTAGTTTATAAACCGCACTTAAATTCAAAAGCAAGCAAAAATCATCTGGAGCTTAATGTTTGTATAAATTCATAGCTGTATTTGCATACTAGCGGACATGCGGTTAGATCGAGTCTGATAAGTTCCTAATTAGAAACAAATATTTTCGAAAATGAAATACTAAAAATGGAATTGCAATGGTAACTAACAAGTGTCAAGTGCCAAGTGCCATGTACTTATTTGTGCAATACAACAAAAGGTGTTTGGCTATCTGAAATAAATTACATTCATATACACTTATACAAGAAGGAACAGCACTGACAATTTGACAATTTTTTTTGTTTAAATACAGCAAAAATGGTTTGATCTATCAATTAAGTTCTTTATTCTTGTGAAAGTACATTCGATGCCATTATGTATGGAGCTCAATTTTTTTGCTTGGCCAACACGAACACCAAAACGCTTGCAGAAGTCCAGTCCAGTCGGTAGTAAATTTTAATAATTTCGACTCGTTGTTGGATCGTATATATATTTCCATTATGAAATGGCAAACCCTAGTGCAGAAAATGTCAAGAGAGCGGTAAAAAACGTACCGTCGTTTGCTGTTGCTATCCGTCTTTAGTGTCCCAGCGTAACTATTTACAAATCCATTATTATTTTTTTGTGCAAATCAGTTTTTTTTTTTTTTTTTTTTTTTTTTTTTTTTTTTTTTTTTTTTTTTTTTTTTTTTTTTTTTTTTTTTTTTTTTTTTTTTTTTATTTTTTTTTTTTTTTTTTTTTTTTGTGGGAGGCATAACACACGTATTATTTTATTTCCACAAAAGTTGAAAAATTTAGGAGTTCTGAGTTTTTAAAAAGTTCAATAAAAGTACCCCTAAACATTTGCGGATTTCATTATAAAAAACTTTCCAGCCTAATATTTTCGATTTTTTAGCCTTGCAATGAAACATAAGTTGAATTTATTCAACTTATTTTTATAAAAACTTGACGAAAAAAGTACTAGTTGCCACGCCCACAAAACATCAACAAACAGAAGCCTATAAAGTACTATATCATAACTAAGCACCAAATTAAGATATGGAACTGTAATTATTTTTTAATGAGTTGGCGGGACCCGCCTTCTAAAAGGTTTAATGTAAATATCTTCCAAATAATCCAAATCTTGAAACAATCAAATTCGCAAAAGAAAAATTACCTTAGGAACTCCTACCGGCATTGTAACAATGACGAAACCAGGTGTTAATACCGCACACTCCCCATGCGATAGTTAAAAACTACTAAAAGCGCGATAAAGTCAGCAACATTAAATTTTCCCCAGCGAAGGTATAAGAGGACTTTATAGGAGCCGTGTCGTGCCACTGCCCACTTTGCTTTTATCGCATATCTTGGGAGCTACTCGACCGATTTCAATGGAATTCGGTAGGTAACATTTTTCTGATATTTGAAATCGGACTACAACCACTCCTACTTCAATACAATATAGTTCTAAATTTCATTTGATTCCTTCAAATGCAACTGTACGAACAGTGTGATGATACGTTGTTTTCATTTTAGGTGATGATATATTCTTAAATTTTGCATATAATAAATTAAACGTTAAATTTTTTAACAATATTTGATTTGAAAAATCAATTGTATGTTGTATATGAAAATGGTTAACTATTATATATATACTTTCAATAATTTTAATTAATCTCATAACCTCGGATAAAATGTGAGTTGAATGAATTTCTACTAAGTTTTTTAGCAAATTTTTTCTTGTTTTTATGTACTTATATGACAATGAAAATATTTTGGATTTATAAACCCGTTTTGGCAACATTGTCACTTGAACTACGACTCATCTTAGCATCCTTTTTTTCTTAATAGCAAATTTGAATTTACATGGCTTATACATACGTATATTTCGTTTATATTGTAACAAATAGTTCAAATACAGCAGAAAGTTTAGGTAATCAGAAAACAAAAATTTTTGCATCTTCGCCGCATTTGGGGTGTATTGATTACATGAGAAAAGCAACCGCCAGCGGAATGGAAGGCAAGCGAGATAATATAAGTATATGAGTAAATAAAGAGCAACAGTGAAAGAGTTGGTTAATTCTAAGGAATATTTAAGCACCACAGAGATTTAAAAAAGTACTATTGTTTGAATTTTTTTTATACTAGAAAATAGTTTTTTAATATTTGAATTCATTATTATTTTTTGAAAAAAAGGGATATTGTATCGAGTTTGTTATATTAGTCTCTATTTTCTATTAATAAAACCTGAAAGTATAAATCACTTAGATTATTATGATGCTGAATTTTCTTTTTTTTTTTTGCACCAAAATGGTTTAGAGAAGTATAATTTTTTCAAAATTAGTAGAAAGTATTTTTTTTTTAATATCTGAATTCTTATATATTTGTTGAAAGAAATAAAATAAAATCATGTACATAATAAAATTTTCAATATTTTATTTTGAACCGAGTTTGTCATATTAGTCATAATGTATTATGGACTTACTTGGATTATTTTGATGATGGATTTAAGTTTTTTTTTTTGGTAAAATTTTTTTACAAAAAACCACTATTACCTAAAAGCTGTAGTGACTTCAATGCTGCAGAAATTTAAAAGCAGTTTTCGGCAGCAATGTTATTGTTGAACTTTCATACACTTTTTTATTTTTAATAAATGGAATTTGCTTTTTAAACTATTTGAGCATTTACTATTTTTTTCTTAATCCACAGTATTAATATTAGCTTTCACTAATTTAATTAAATTTAAATATTATATTTATTTCCATATACACATTTATTACAATTTTTAAATCTTCATTTTTTTAACACTTCAGTAGGTATAATATTTCAACTTAAATAAAAAATTTTCAAATTTCATTTTCAGGACATTCAGAAAATTATCTTTCACATTTTGAAGTCAACACGCGCGCCGCAATGTTTCGGGTAGCTGTAATTTTTTGGAATTTTTTTAATTGAATAGTAAACACTTCAGCGAGCATTTAATTTGTGTGATATAAATCTTACAGTTATCTAGTCCTCGCACATCCGCTTAGTGAGACAAACGAAAAGAAACTAAATAATGTGTGTTAAAGAGTCCTATTGGGACGCGCATGATTTCCACATATCCTTCAGGACACACACATAGCTCTTGAGTGGCAACTACGAAGAGAAAATCTACAAGTGGGAGTGTGGAACGAAATGAAGATATGATACTCAAATTTGGTGATACATTTTATTTCTCATTTGAGTTTTTTGTTGTAGCTTGAAGAAGAGAAAAAATATATCAATGAGATAAAGAGACAGAGATTTTCTCTGTGATATAATAGAGTAAACACAACAAATTTTTTATAAACCGTTGTCTTCTATGAAGTAATACTTACTCCAGTGGTCCTGTGGGAGAGACAAAATGGACTAAAGTCCCGCACTCCAGCTTTCGATGCTTCCTCCTACGATTAAAAAAACATTATCAGCTAGAAGAAGGTCAATTTATTATTTGATAGTTTTGTTAAATATACGAAAATCTGTACACTAATTTTTTATTGACATAATTTAGAAGCCCTTCTACCTGCATATTTTAATGAGATACTTTTGCAAAAATAACAATTATTTCAAAATTCTCTATATTATTTATAAAACTTTAATATAGAATAATTAATATGTTTTTAATATAGATAATTATTTAAATAATTGACGTCTTTGAAATAATTTAGCCTCATAATTTTCAAGTTACCAATTTTATTGCACTTAAAAAATCTTTTCAAAACCAAGACAATTTCCAATAAATTAAATATTCTCATAGCTGAAAAGTGAAGACTCTACTATGCTTTTTATATTAGTAAGAGCTCTTCAGAAAACACTTTTTTGTTACAATTCTAGATTATAACCCCAAATCAAAAATTATATTTAAAAAAGTTGTATGAGACAGAATAACTACTTGTTTGTTAGTGTTTTTATTTTGTCATTTATTTGAAGTACTTTTACCATCAAATATCTCCTGAAGGATATTCTATTTGTTTCCCATAATAGAAATTTTTTAGAGAAACAGCTAAATTTAGTATATTTACGCATGTATACTACATTGTTTATAAACATGTTGCTGGCAATATCACAGGACACCTAAAAATCTCATTTGTAACAGCAACATGTTGCAGGATATTTTCGCTTCTATTTGTAGCAAGTGGGCAAGGTTCGTGCATATGTGTGTATAATATTATACTTATATATGCACTAGTAAAACCAGAGTCTCTTTGCTGAAGAAAGCATGCGCATTCTAAACGTTCGCACAGCTTTTATGAATGGAATAACTGCTGTGTATCTGTTGAAAGCTGTTTTTCTATACCAATAAAAGCTAATTTTAATCAGCTGAGTCTCCACGTTTTCTGATTACTTATACATGTACATGTACTTTATACAGGGTAATTATACAGAATATTTAGAAAAAAAAAGTTTAAAAAATTTAGTTAAAAATAAAAGACATAGTGTTTTCAGATATAACTAATAGATAGTATACTTGTAGGTTAGATTAGATGGCTGATATTGAAAGATCGCACGTGGACTACTATATGTAGTCTTTTGTGAAGCCATAGAAAAGAAGAACTCCTGTGTTCGATGTTATAAATATGTAAAACGCTTATTAGCCAATACAAATTTGTACACGATTATTTCCATTATCGCCAGTGCGGTGGGATGTCTAAAGGTATGCGCTCCCAAGTGTTGAGTTGTTTCTACTCTATGTCTCTATGTCTATTCCAAGAAGCTTCTGCAAACTTCGTCTGGTAAGATTCTCAACCTTATAGCATGGATGCCAATAGAGCAATGGGCCTTAAAAACCCACAACTAAGGAGAAAGACTAGCCGTAATGAGGGCAAAGATATCGTTGGATCGCTTGCGATCGATCTTGAGCCAAAAAACTTTGGCCACTTCTGGCCAAGCTTTCGCGAAGCCCAGTTACAGTAGCATCCGGGAGCACCGACACGCACCCATTCTACCGATAGCGGTTCTAAGGTACCTTTCCTTGTTAGCTCATCAGCTTTACAGTTTCCTGCGAATCCGCTGTGGCCCATACCAGTCTTATCACAAAGACCAACCAACCCTTAACGCACTGTTAATGAGTCCAAGGCTATTATCGCTACTCTGCTACCTGAGTGGATGGTCATTTCTTTGCAGGATGCTACACTCTGGAGCGGTGGCTGCAACCACCGCATGAAAGACACTGAATAGTCAGGAAGCCTGAAGCTGGAGTTGATTGAGAACTTCTGACAGTAAACCTCGTCACCAACATTCCCTCAAATCTTTAACCCTTTCGTAAAGAAGTTCGCTGCCCCTCTTCCTCAATAGCTTCTTCCCACCCACAATACCAAATTCGGTATGTGGGCAGAGAAGTAGCCGTCAGAGTTTGGTTTGGCGATTCCATAATTCAAGTGATCCGGTATGAAGTCACAGTGTGTAAGCATATTCAAGTGTTCAGATACGTGTCTGAGTCTGATAGCAACTTTTGCGGTCATACACCTTCCGACTATGTCTACGGACACTAGGTGTAAGATGGCGTTAAGTGCTGTGGTTGGAGTGGATCTTAGTGCATCACATATGCTGATGAGCGCGGCCCGTTGTTTGCTTGTTCTCTCTTCGCTATTCGGCTTCCATGAGAGCTTCCTATCCCGGATAAGCCCTACATATTTATGTCACTGTATCACAAAAGTGATATTGGAGACTAAGAATATAAATTTATTTGTTTATACAAACTTAATCACATAATCCTTAAAAAATGTGATATTTTCATGTTTATAGTACAATACAAAAGAATAATGAAATGTGAGATTGCTTAATATGTCATTCAAATTTACAAGCTAAATTACTTTCATGACCCAACTTTATATTGAAAACAAATATTTGTTAATCGTGTTCGTGCTAATATCTCTAGGAAGAGCAATGCAAGGACACGTTACTGTAATAATTAATGCTTACTTTCCACAATTTATTTAACCTGAGCGTTTATCGGATAATAAATTCATATATTTTATAAGATGGTATATGCTAAATAAACATTTCCACAAACCCATTATTAATTTGCCATCGAATTTGTCACACACTCGCATGTAAACTTTGTTTGTTTAGGACTCACCAACGTATGCCCAGAACTTTTTTCAGATGAAGCGTATTGCAAGCGTCATAGAGCGAGTGCAATATTTTTAACATTTTTATGAAGAGCCGTTTTTGCAAAGCGATTTGCATCATTCGAGAATAAGTTCTATCTAAGATGTAATGGATTTTGAGGCTTAGTATTAAATTCTCTCTGGTTTCGTATTTGAAAACGAAGGGTTAAATTTTGGGTATGCTGATTGTCGAATTATTATAAAATTTTATTACATCAGTAACAATAAATATATCATCTATAATTAAAAAAAAAAAAAAGTACAACAAAATATTGATATCAATTGATATTAAGCAAGCTAACATAAATGTATGTTATACACTGCGTCACTGTGTATACGTTACTAGCGTGTAAACGGTAAATATGTAAATTTGATTTTTGATAATTATCTTTTCACTCATTTATCAAAGAGAAACAGAGCAGAGAAAAAATTCTGAAATTTTGGATTCTGAAAATTTTAACCGTCTTTTTAGTTTGCGGAATTCATTGTTGCCTGCACATATATATAATCTTCATTTTCACTGAATTTTTATAGAACTCTTTGCAAAGGATTTGTCTTTGCAACATTTTTCTGTTATCAAATTACTAAGCAAAACTATTCTTTTGCCAACAAACGCGCACACATTTATTCCACAGTCACTTTCTAGAGCATTAAAACAATCACCTTTCACCATCATTCTCATTGTGTCCTTTTTATTCAATTTACTTGTCTGTTAGTGCTGTGGCATTGAACAGCCAGTACTGCACTTAGTAGCGAAATCATATAAATAGATAAATAGAGATAGTCTAAGTGAGTGCGAAATAACAATAAAAAAATGGGAATTGATTTGAACTTTAATGTTGCTTGACCCATGAAAGCCAACAGTATATAAAGATAACAAATCATTTTAACGCTCTTTTATTGAAAACGTTAACGATTTTGCAGGCTTTTAAAATTTTTAAAGTTGTTGCTTGATTGCTAGAAATATACATATGAGAAAATTATCATCTGTAAATTGCTTGAACAATTTTGCGGGACTGAAGAAGTTAAGTACATTGTTAACCAATGTACTAATGTCAATGCTCAAAGCTTGATTCACATACTAAGCGAGATAACGACTTGTGGTTAACTGAAATATATATGTAAATTTAGAAAAATAAACTATGACTGTTAGCACAAATGGCGGCGAAGTTGACCGTGGTCATTAACTGTCTTTTTTACTTTGGAATGCAGTAAACGCAAGTTTTCTTTACAATCCGCCGCTGCAGTGTTACTATACTTGGTACGGGGATACATACAGATATATATATATATGTACTTAAATATATGGAAATACATATACAAACCATGGCCACGTTGCGCGTTATTCAACAACATGTTTCTTTCATTTATGTGAGCTCATTTTCCCAGCTGAATAATGTGACGGACATGCAGCACTTTCTCTGCAAAAGTCCTCAGCAACTTTTCATGCCAAATAGAAGCCTTCACTACTTACCATTGCACAACGCAAATACTCGTATAGTTAGACATTTCTCACATTTTCAACCTTTTAAAAAATATCCAAAGAGCCATTATAAAAAATAGTGAAAAAAAAAAATGAAGAGTTGTTTGCTTTTCATGACCTCAACTCATATACCCCTGGGAGACTTGTGTGCAAATTATGTTAATGGTGGGTAAAGATAACTGTAAAGCTTTAAAGTGCTATGGAAACTTAAGTAAAATATAAAGGTACACAATTTAATCACATATTTGTAAAGAATGGCGTGTTAGAATAGAAAAAAACTTAAGCTGAGTTTCATATCCAACTTTTGCCTTGTATTATTAATAATTGCTTTATGTCTCTGATTATTATAATAAGAGTTACTTATATAAATAAACATACATATACATTTTTTTTTTTTGAATTTTTTTTTTTTGCTTTATTCCCTTTTATAAAGGTCTTCTATTCAAAACCACTGATATATATTTGTATAAGAATTAAAGTTGTTATTCATTATTAATTGCGTTGCAACTATTCCAGATTAATTATTTTTGACTGCCCTTTTGCCTTTTCGCAGATTAACATCCATCCTTTCGAGTTTTAGGCATCGCCACTTTTTTAATTCCTGCCAATCCCATTTTATTGCTTTTCTACTTTTCCTCGCCTGTGGGTTGATAATTACCCACAATTAGTAACAAGGCTTAACTTGGTAAAAACAAAGTTATCTAACATTAAAAGTGGAGATAGAAAAGTAAATAAGGGTTATACCGCTACCTCAGGTCTATTGCGCCTTCGTTTGTTAATTACTTACTATTCGATTTCTAAGAGCAGAAAATAGCTTATATTATAGTAATATTGTAAGGCTTTCTCTACGATTTTTCTTCTTTATTTTCGTATGCACCTCTTATGCAGTTATAGCCGAGTTTACAATAGGGCGTCAGTCGTTCTTACTTTTCGCTGTTTGACACCAATTGGAGATTCCAAGTGAAGCCAGGTTTTTCTCCACTTGGTCTTACCAACAGAGTGAATTTATTYCACTTCCTCTGATTCCCCCGGCGGTTACTGCATCGAAAACTGGCGAAGTTGAAGTTTTTTCATCCATTTGGATGATATGAATAAGCCAGCATAGCCGCTGTCTTTAGATCGAATTCGAGAATTATGTCAATGGCGTCGTATATCTCGTGAAACTCATCGTTCCATCGACTGCTGCATTCGTCGTTGCAAATGCCCAAGGACCATTTATCTTCCACAGAACTTATCTCCCGAAAACTCCTACCGTCGAAGAAAGCAGAACTAACAGAGATATATTTATTTGCAATAGTATTTCGACTTTGCCGATCAGTACGCATGTTAAATTTTATTAGAACAATTTTATAACAGTATAAAGAAGCGAAATAGAAAATGTTCGAGCATTATTTTTTCATTTGCAAATCTGTGCCAAACTATTTGGAACATTGTTTGTTTCATGATCTTAAAAAATACATAGCTTTTGTTCTTTCTGAACTGACACTTACACTTGTTCTTTTAGACGTGTTCGTAGAAAATTACTTTCTTCAAACATACTGAATATAGTATTCTTTGGTTCAAATATTCCATCAGTGTAGTTCGCAGTTCACTGAAATGGTAAGATTAAAGCCATTGACTTTGAGTCCAATTATCTTGGATACTTCTCATTATAAGATTGTTTATTGTTGTTGTTTTGTTGCAGCGATTAAGCAAGTAAAAAGTTAAAACAATATGCTTGTGAATTGCTTATGCAAATATATTCAGTATTGCAACAATTCGATATTGTTATGTTACCATTATGCTAATTTTTTATCATGACGGAGTTCATTTCGAATTAGATCACTCGCACATGGGGCCAACATAATAAGCCAGTCTATAGTCGAAAAGGCTCTTAAAGTGAAAGTGATAAATCTCTTGAGTGAGAACCGAAATGTATTTGGCTAGACAAACTCCTTGGTTATTTTTGCATATTGAATCAATTGTCAGGCCTTCGCAGCAAGTGTTTTTCTACGGCTACGGCTGCTACTATGCCGGTCTCTTTTGACCAATTCAGCGATTTTATCGAAAATTTCCAGGACAGGCCTTCCGAAAACGTTGAAACCATCGTGGTGCGGTGGAAACGGAAACTATGTCGGGTCCATAAACTGCACAATTTTATTGGCGGCTTGAGATGCATTTTTGTCTTTATCGTAGTAGAACTGTAAAATATGCCGTATTTTCTCTTTATTTTGCTCCATGTTTGCGACGCTATAATTCACGAACGACTTAAAAGAAACGGCAATCAATCAAACACGTGTTAGCGCGTGAAATGAGCTTTCCAAAAAGGTGTGGCATGACCCGATGCGACGAATAAAACTAGAACTACGCGCTCTCAGCGCCAACCAGCGAAAATACCGCAAGACTTTTTTGACAATATTCATGCATATTCATGTGAGGGATTAATTAGTTTATTGATTAAGCTAATTTATTTGTTTATTGATAAAATTCTGTCAGCGATTTATTACTTTATTTGCACAAGTTTTGTATGTCACGTTTGATTGGTTTATTATTGTTTGCTGTTATACGGCAATTTTTTTCATATTATCGACGGAAATTTCCAACACGTAGGTAAAAGTTTTCGATGCTTTCTTTGCAAAGAAAAATTAAGAGTAATTTTTATTGACTTGCGAAATATTTATAGCAAAGTAAACACATAGGCGCTGAGTGTTGAGTTAAAGCCGAATTCATTGCTAAGGAAGAAAATCACAAACAAAATTTCTGTACTCACATTGATCTCCTATTATGGTATATTAAATTTAAAGATTATTTTCTCCTTAAATTATTCTTAGATGTTAAAAATTTGGTTATCGTAGACTTTATGTACTAAAAAGTCATCTAGTTTGATTAAATGGTGTTAAAAGCTCTTTATCTTTGCATCCTTTATGATCGACAACTGTTCATTACAAGGAATTGTGTGACCAACTCGTTAGCAATATTCAACATCGTTAATTGTTTCACTATCGTTTTCGAATAAAGTGTTTATTCACTACTACTTATTTTGTTTACTCTAAAATGTTCATTCCTCTTTGTGCAGAAATAATGAGCCTTCCTTATTACATCGCGTTTAAAACTTCTGTCTCATTAACGTTTTTCAATTAAAATGGTATTACAATTTCATTTTACATTGCAAAGTAGCTACGCGAATACATGTGCTTCCACTAAACTATAAACGGAAAGGCAGTCAAGATTTTTGCTTTGCTGTTGCTATACATATGCTCCATGTAATTCCTTCACACAACCTCAATTGACCCAAGCCTTTCTGAGATTATTTATTAAGTATTTTATTCCCAAACTAATTACGACGTGAGGTGATGTTAACAAACGCTGCGTGATTGTGCACATTTGCGAAAGAAATTAAAATAGCTAAGACTTCTTAAGGATAATTTGCGAAAAGAGAAGAGGAGTAAGTAGGCTTGATTTATTTTTAATTTCGCTAATCTTGCAATTATTTTACTCCTTATTAGGTATCACTTTTGAGCGTGATATCGTTTATCTTTATACAAAAATGAATCGCTACTTTGATATGCCAACGCCTGAAAACGCCAGCACGGAAGTCGTGAAAATTTGCACGGGTATTCAGTTAGTCCTGGAGAAGATCCTAACAGCGGCCTTTTTTCCAAATCACTCTCGATTTCGCAATTTATGTATAAATTTATAACTCAAGAATGGCTAAACCGATTTGGCTGATGAGGTAGCTTGGAATCTTGGGACGCGATTTAGTAATGACTATGAGTATAATCCCTATAGATATATGTATATGTATGTAAACAAAATTTACCCTGCCATGTAATTTGGTTTTTTTTTTGTTTTTGTTAGTAGTTATAAATTCAAATAATTCATGTTTTGAAATATAATTTTTTTTATTTATGAATTGTTGCGACTTTTAACATAAAACAATTGAACGTAGCCTATTACAAAATAACAGGAAGGGTATAGTAAATTTTGTTTACATACATAGATATGTGTAGGAATAATACTTATAGTTATTCCTAATCAAAAATCGTTAAATCATAATTTGGGGTTAGTGCATAAAAGCTCACAAATATTGCCCAAGCATTGCACAGAACAATGCAATATTTAAATGGGAACGATCAAGTTTGTGTTTTCTTACGTATATGATTTTGCAATTACATTTGATAAATGTTGAACAAAATATTACCATATTATTAGACATAGCCGCGTCTTCCTCTACTTATACAATATACATATATATATATATATATATATATATATATTTTATATATATAATATTTGTATGTGTAATGATATAAAATGTCGTCTTATGCAGAGACTATTGTTACATCATACGCATTTATTTATGTACTATTCCTTAAGTTATTATGAAGTCAATAAAAAATGTAAATAGCCAATGTTACTATTCCAATATATTG
This sequence comes from Bactrocera latifrons, assembly GCF_001853355.1. Taxonomy (NCBI): domain Eukaryota; kingdom Metazoa; phylum Arthropoda; class Insecta; order Diptera; family Tephritidae; genus Bactrocera; species Bactrocera latifrons. Next base: position 18,511 of record NW_017537618.1, on the reverse strand, counting down.
TTATCATGATTAATGAGATCTTTGACAACAAGCAGCGAGGGGAGCGTCGGATTTAGGCTTGTAAACAATAAACGTAAAGAATGGAAAAAGCTAAATAGATATTTCGAAACGTTTTTATGCCAGTGTCGCATATCTTTGTGCATCATTAACATTAATTAATAGTATTTAGCAAAAGTGATTGTTAAAGTGTTAGATAATTAGATTTAGTTACAAGTAACTGCTCGATTAAGTTCTGCAGCTCGAATTACTTTTCCAGCAGCAGATTGGAAAGGTCGCGAAATAGGGAATCGCCTTGATTGAAATCTCGTTTCCCGATTATGATGGAGCTTTTGGTCTTGCACAACGTCAGTTTATATAGCCGTATTAGTTTTGCGGAGATACCAAATTCAGATATCGCGGCATAAAGGCAGGTCCTTTTATTGCTGTCGAAAGTAGCTGTAAAATCGACAGAGTGGTGGTATGTGTCGATTCTCCTTTCACGGGTCTTTTCCAAGATTTGGCGCATGGTGAATATCTGGCTTTAATATTTCAGCTCGATAGAACCTTATATGCGATATTGAGGAGGCTTACCCACGGTAGTTGGCGCAGATTGTGGGGTCTCCTTTTTTGAGGATTGGGCAGAGCACACTTAAATTCCAATCGTTGGGCATGCTTTCGTCCGACCATATTTTACAAAGAAGCTGATGCATGCGCCTTCTCAGTTCTTCGCCGCCGTGTCTGAATAGCTCGGCCGGCAATCCATCGCCCCCGCCGCTTTGTTGTTCTTCAGGCGGATAATTGCTATTTGAACTTCTTCCTGGTCGGGCAATGGAACGTCTGCTCCATCATCATCGACCGGGTTCGCCTTCTCCTGGTTTATTAGTTCACTGCCATTCAGCAGGCTGGAGAAGTGTTCCCTTCATAATTTAAGTATGCTCTGGGCATCGGTGACTAGATAACCTTTGGGGGTTCTACAATAGTTTGCTCCGATCTGTAAGCCGCCGCATTTTTTCGTAGAATTTTCGAGCATTACCTTTGCCGGCCAGCTTATCAAGCTCTTCATACTACTACTACGTTTCGGCCTCTTTCCTTTTCTGTCTGCAAATGCGTCTCGCTTCCTTCTTCAACTCTCGGTATCTATCCCATCCAGCACGTGTTGTGGTTGATCGTAACGTTGCGAGTTAGGCAGTCCGGTTTATCTCCACTGCGCCACGGCACTCCACGTCGTACCAGCTGTTCGTTTGCATTTATATATACTCACACATTGCAATGAACATATTCAAAGAGATCTTTGATAATTATGGTTGTTCTTTTGATTATCATTTTCAAGTCTTTTAGCAGGTGAACCTTTACTTCCTATTATGGCTTGCAAGCTTATGAATATCGAAGCATATAAAAATGTGCTTATGATGTGAAGTAGCATTTTATAGCACAACTCATTTAGATTTTTTTCCATAGTACATCCATGCAAATGTCTATTCAGGTACTTTTCTGACGAATATTCTCATTTATCACTTATTGATGAATTTTCTATAACACCTGAGGCTTTTTTGCTTATCATAACAAATTCTTTTTATTAGTTTCGCTTTTGATATCATTCAAAAGTTCCCAAGCATGTTTTTATACCCTGAACGGGGTCTATTAAGTCTGCCACGAAGATTTAACCATCTGAAGAAGAAGTTGGAGAACTTATAGAAAAAATAAAAAATAAAATAAAAATAATCAGCCAGAATCAATTTTTAAGGAATATGTATATTATATTCGTGAACGGTATTGTACCCTCGATGCAATCGAAGTAAACATTTTTTCTTGCCTACATAGCGATTTAACCATTGTTTCCAAAAAATTCTTTCAAATAAGACATGCATGTATTACAATAGATCCACCTTCAATACTTAAATTGGCAAAAACTTACATCAGTATCCTAACGGCTTTAGTTGAAACCCTAGACAATGTGCTAATAAAACCATTGCCGGGAAAATACCGCAAAATTTCCGATTATCTTTTCCTCCAATGCACCATATATCCGACACTTTCTTTTGCTTAAAAAGCTTTTACCACTGTTGCACACATAATCTATCTTGCCCTTTGTCTACACTTTTGATCATACCTTGTGCCGCTGTATGCTGAGCGGATGAGTGAATATTACTCAGCATTATCGCTGCAGAATGATTGAGCAAAGAAACAATTTTTTAAAAATTTTAAGCCAGACGATAAATTAATTATTTTGTTTCAACCGAGTTTTTCAGGCTTTTCGTTGCCGCCTTCCCACTTGGTTTTTAGCACTCTTAATATAAAGCGCTGTAAATCTTCATTCTGAACTCTTTCAACAACAACTTTGAAAAAGTAATGGTACTTTTGTATGCACATGGCATATCTAATAAATAGAAAATTGCAAAATATAAATGTCTTTATATGGAAGAGTATTGATTCTGGCCATCTGAGTTGGACAATTTACCACATTGTATACCAACGCTGCAAAACTTCGGACACCAAACACTTAACTGTCAAAGTATATGAATGTATGTGCTATGTGCTTGTGAGCATTATGTGCAGACGGTCAAGTGTCGTTTATTTTTTCGAAGTAATTTAATCTGATTGAAAGTGCTGTTAGACGACACAAACAGCTAGAAGAAATACAAACTATAATACACTTGTATAGCGACTCACCAAATTGGTAGGCGTAATTGGCTGTCAGAAATGTTGACACCATTGAATGCTTGGTGTTTCTCTGAACTATATTCTAAATCGTTTCTGCAATTTCGTCCAACTCGAAGGGCGTGTAACTGTATATTATGTAATACCAATAGTTTTATTTGTTGGTCAGGGCATTGCCAGCTCTTATTAAACAATTTTATCCGATGTAGTTGAACATCGGCTGACATGTGATTGTTGATGTACTAAGGTATCTCGTAAAGCATATATATACATTTTTTACGAAAATTTATCAACTTGAAATTTTCTGAAAGAAATTAGAAAAAGTCTTTACAAATATTTATTGTTTATTATTTATTTTCTCAATATTCCCATTTTATTCAATAGATGCGCATTTGTTTGTATCGCGTGAAACTCCAAATTTAACTTAAAGTGAAGATAGTTATTCCGATCACCTCAAAAACACATTCGGTTAATCTAACCTTTCAGGATAATTCGAATAAAATTTTTTTTCTTTGATGCATTTACAGCAATTTCATTGTGTGTGTGTATTAGCTGTACTAAAACACTGCTGACATTCGAACTATTGTCCTTTCTCAAGGTAACATTGTTCTCGTACAAATGTCCCAGTTGTGTTTGTATGGCTGCTTAATCTCCAATTTCTCTCCCCATCTGGAACTTTTGCCGCCCAGTACTTTCAAAACACATAATGTAGCATTGCAATGCATTTGGGGTTTGTTATTCTTTACAAAATTCCAATTTTCTGGGCGCCTACTGTTTAGAAACATGGTTCATTTCTACACATGGTGTTCTACACGTATCTCTAAGCTCATACGCTCACATACTCGCTCAAATGATTTCAGTTGCTAAAGAGTGTCATTCTTTTATTTGCTCGGTTGCCTCCATAGTGAACACATTTAAGCTCGAACTAGGCAGGCATTTTTGTTCGTAATGTACTTACTGTTCATTCAAATATAAAAGGAAAATGGTCACAAACCTATAAAAGAAAGAAAAGGTTTTGAGCCTTTAATATACAAAAACTGAATATGTGTGGATTAGTGAGCTATGGATGCCAATTATGTGGTCGCATAACCTCAAATAGCCGTATTCATGGTGTCCAAGTTATTTGCTTTCAGCAAAAGAGGTAAATCGTAAATATGATTGAATATTGAAAAACAAAAATTTTCTGATGTCTTTGTTACTTTGAAGACTCGTAACTAGCCATTACATATATTTTTTAAATAAGTAAATTTATTCGGCGGCTTTGTCTGAGTTGAAGGAGCAAAGCCCATTTTAAGTAGTTATCGGAAATATATGCACATTTTCTGCATTTCTGGACTCCTTATTGTTCCAGTAAATATTTGAAATGCATGTAATGAATTTCTTCACAAGATTTTGTTATTGAGTAGCAGCAAATTAAAGGATATTATTTGAAAAGCAGTCAAGCTGAAGCACACCAAGCGGCAACCGCCAGCTTTTATACAAAGTATGTATTGAATTCAGCTACTCTACAACTCAGTTACATGATTTCTTACACCCTCTTTCTCTCTTCTTTATTATATCGCTTTATTTTATTGTTATTTTTATAATTTGACCATACAACAGCTGGCGAAAGTTTGTAGCAGATTCCACAATAAGTCGTTTTAATACTTTTCTTGTTCACAACTTCAAGGAAGATCTTGCTTTTATAATGGCAAACATATTCTACTCTTTTTCTTCATTTGCAAATATATACACATGCTTGTAAATATGTATGTGTAGTTCACACAATATCCTGTGGAGTTTATAGCGTTCGCCCATTAATTTAAATTAATTTGAAAATCATTTGTGACGGCTTGAAAATACTATAAATTGGCAGCTTAACAAGGGTCGTTCGAAACACATACATACACACATATAGCTTAAGCAATTTACTGTTTCATTTAAAGTAGCATATTTTTTGTATTGTAGAGATGACAAGGGAGTTGTACATCTCTCGCGATTCCGTTCGAATCATGTTTTTGGATAATTTGGGTATGAAACGCGTTCTTGCTCGATTCGTTCCGATAAAGCCGATTTTTTTTTAAATAGTACTGTAAACATGTCTCTTTGGAGAGTATGCAACTGCAAATACTCGAAACTTTAATGCATGCCTTTTTGTGAGTTTCCCTTTTCCTTTTATACTTATTTTCGTTTTGAAACACAATCAAGTAGAAGAAAGAAACTAACGAAAAGAGCAGACCTTAAATCGTTTTGTAATAGTGAGTGGTTCAAGAAGAACTCGTAGAGTAACAAACGCTTAGAATTAAAAAAGAAACCTAAAGAAAAGGATGAGCAAAAATCAAACAAACTTATCGAAATTTGAACATTTGCAATTAGTAAAGAAAAGAAGCAGATTCTTCAAATATGTATATAAATGAGAATTTCAAACGAAAGTGAAACAATCACCAAAGAAGTGAAAGTTGAATAAAAAGACAAATATAAAAGCTGTGTAATTCAACTAAAATGCTATTAAAATTTTATATTTAGTTATATCAATTTGTCCTTCCATAGAACACATACTGCTGCGTTTTGTGAAGTCTATGGCACTTGTTCGTGCTGTACAATTTAACTTAATTTAACATGGTCATTGATTTCCATGTGCTTAATTTGGTTTGGTGTTTGTATCACCTTTTTGCTTGGAGACACCCAAAAAAGTTATCGCCCACAAATTGTTTAATTACTCTTCCTGTTTTCCTTTTACTTCTTAAGTGTACGTACTACGAACATTTACGCTCACAGCTTTTGCAATCATACAATACTGGGCAGTTGTATATTTCTGTGTAAAATTAATTTTTCGTATTTGTCTTGGCTTTGAGGTGCTATATATCTTTGCCAGCTATTTCGCTGCTGTGAAAGAAAAAGTGTTACGTATACGCCCAGTGGCCACAGCGCTTCACTACTTGCCATTCATTGTTATTTGCTGTAGGTGCCGAAGAGCGAACAGCAGGGTTTCTGTAAATGAATGAGAACGAAAACAAAAGTCAATGAAATTGAACATAAACTAAGAAGCAATGTGAAACGTAAACAGAATAGCTGGTGGTGAAACCGAACGAGAACCATAAAATGTGTTTGTGAAGTACTTAAGTGGTTGGAAATAACCAACATTTTAATTTTTTTGATAAAAAGTGCTTCAAAATGGCATGTAACCGTTACTTTTTTAACAAAATAAACTTGCATTGGAATTAGCAACAGCAACAAATTTAAATTTTTCCAAAACAACGTATGCACTTTTAGAATATTCAATATCACTTTCCGAGCTTTTCGGGTTTCCATGTTCCATGTTAAGTTTATCGTCTCTTCTATTGGTATAGAATACATATGCTTATTTATATACCATATTCGGCTGCTCTCTATCAAACATTGATTTTTTTTTTTTTTTTTTTTTGTTTTGCTTTGCGTTACAACATCTACTTGGGTAATGTGTTCCAATTAAAATGGTATAACAATTTTGTATTACATTTGAGATGAATCAGCGAAAATATAAATGCATATGGAGAAATATTAGCACAGACGGTATTAATGGGTTCACTTTTACAACATTCGGCTTCTTTACATTGTGACAGCTGTTGATTTTCGCACGTTTTCCTATTTAATAATTTTGCACAATCTTAACCGACGACGACTGTTTGCCAGATTCCGTTTTGACTATTTTTACTCGTGGTGAGGATAATTGAAGCTTTGTGATATTGCACATTTGCCAAAGAAACTAAAATAGTTTAGAAATGCTTTGAAAAATGTGTAAAGTTGTAATGAATACAAATCTAATTACTTTCTATTTGCATGTCGTTATTTTTGATGGGGCTTCTTTTTTAGAAAATGAATGGAACATGCACATTTTTTACATTTTCTGCTTTCTTATGAATTAACAAATAATTATTGCATGTGCAATTGTAATGCGATCTCTTTCGCTAAAATCGATTTATACTTTAATGTGGGTTCAATTACTTTAACTGCGTGGTATGCGCAGCGGTAGGAATTTTACATAAGCTACCTTATATATTCGTATGCCTGAGAATGCATGAATTTAGCACAATTGTTAATAACCTAACTTCTTGCTAAAGTAGGCTTATTTATCCTCTACTTATTATTTTCTGCATCCACGATTTCTGGATCTCTCATATTTTGCTGCTTTTCTAAAAAAGATTGCCAAGAAAATAATAACAAATATTGATGCTTTGCGTATCTTTATATCTTGCTCTTGCTATTTGCTCTGATATGCATATAAATGGTATCTTTATGTGTATAAACCATATATACACACAAATCTAAAACTAAATTTAACAAGGTTTGTATAAAACTGTTTGTGGCATGCAGCCGAAGTCAATTTGCATAATTCTCCACATTATTTCCCTTTTGATAAATTTCACAGCTTCGCCTTTAAGTGACACATTCCTTTTCGGTGAATTAAATGGAAATTATTTACATTCTTGCGGTTCGACGTCGAAGTGACTTTGCAATCGCTTTCCTTATAGCCTTTGTGGCTGTGGGAAGAAAAAAATATTTGTAAACTGCTTTTTTAAGCTGCATGTGCTTTACAATTTTATTGGGTTTGTATTTCAAGAATATTTTTGGTTTTAATTTAATTTACTTTTTATAAACAAAATTTGCCTTTGTTTATATTATTATTAACCATATGTTAATAAAAAATACATGACAGTGTAACTAATTCCAATTACGTTGGTCACACAAAATTAATTAATTAAATTGTGGTATTCTTTATGATGTTTTTTATGTGTCTATCTAATGGTTTCAAATGTCATAAAGCTGCACGACTTGTCATCACCAAAAGATTAACTAATTTTTTATTTAAAGTGGATTAAAATGTTTATTCAGAAATTAGGCAGCTTTTGTAGTTAAACCGAATAAAAAGTTGACTTTACTTTTAGTTTAAATATTCTAAATTTAATTTTTATAACAATATTTCGCCTTTCTTCTGAAATTAAAGGGTGATCCATTTCGGGGTTCACTACTGTTTAAAGAAAACACACAGAAATTTAATTTGGAATGTGTATTATCATTCGAAATAACGTTCTTTGACATTTATTTTTTGAAGACTATTTCTTTCAAATGTTGGTCGCGGTTATGTCTCAGATGAGCTATACATTGAGTCAAATTTTCGATGACTCGTCGTTCGAGCATTTCGACTGGTTTCTGGCGAATAACATGCGTGATATTTTACTCTAACGTCTCAATCGAAGCAGGATTGTCCGCATAGACTTTAGACTTTATATATTCCCACATGAAAAGGTCTAACGGTGTGATATCACACAATCTTGGTGGTCAATCGACCGACTCAAAATGTGAAATTATCTGCTCACCGAAGTGTTCTCTCAATAAAACCATTGGTTCACGCGATGTGTGGGTCGTTTTTTTAAATCAAATGTCGCCGAGATCACAAGTTTCAATTTCAGGCATGAAATAATCGGTTAACGGCTTCGTTAATTAGTCTACTTATATTTAATAAATAATTTAATAAATATATATAAATAAATAATACATTTTTTTCAGCGAGATATGAAAGACGCAATACTAAATTAATTCAAACATTATTGGTCAAATGATATTTTCGTCAAAAATCCATTTATCATTGGAAAGGCATTTGCTGCACTGAACAATCTTCTAATCGTTGCAGCGCCCATTAATGTAAAAGCAGTCAATAAAAATTTCATGTAATGGACAGGATAAAAAAAAAAATTAAAATAAAATTGGGCACAATCAATAAAGTGGTAGAAAATATTGAAGGAGGCAGCCAGTGAGCAAAATATATTAAAAATATTGTTTGATCGATGGCGTGATCGCTTTTTTGGTGGTTACAACCAGCCAAAGATGTATTATGGTATAGAACCATAAAACCAATCTTTTAGTTTTATGAAATTCATGCTCTTGATTGATAATTAATGGTTAACAGAATAAATTTACATTGTTACTCTTTCTTTAAAATAAAGAATATAAACAAGAAAAAATGGAATAAATAAAAAGGGTTACTATGGTAATAATATAATTAAATAAACCCTCGCGTGGTTTAAGGCATTCAAGGCTTTAAGTTTATATTATTTTTTAAAACATTTGTATAAAATTTCATAAGCATTATATTTGCGGTTACGTTTGATAACATGTAGAAAAAGTACATGTTTTTTATCTGCGATTTATAAAAACAAACAGAAAATGATTTCAAGAAATAAGCGTTTTTGAAATTTTTTCTTCAATTTGCAAAGCCATATGAGCAAAAACAAAAAAAATACCGAGTGCGTAAGAATTAGAGGTAACTAATTCCGATATAAATATGTTTCTGGAACCACTAGGTTGTATATTCTCTTTGTGTTTGAACTTGATGAAATACCTATATTATTGGAAATATCTCTTGACCCTCTACGATATATGACTCATAAATAAACAATCAGGGTTAATATATTCTTTTGGGTTTTCGTATGTAAGTGGTCCATTATAACTAGCCAATAGTAAACAAACTGTCATATTTATAATCAAATATTAAATATTAAAAATATGACCAATCTCGCTCTAATCTTATTTATTTCAACGTATTTTATATTTGTCACGCAAATTATATTTTGATAATGCACTTACACTTTCTAGTAAATTTTCTTCTATTTCTTAACTAATGTAGGCCGCAAATCGTCTCGCCGTCTCGTGATCCTGTAAGGAGTTATCCTACATGGAGAATTTTTGATGTTGTTAGAAGGATTTGCATGGAAGGTGAGTAATTAATATATTATAGTTGTTAATCGCTTTTAAAAAGTGTCTTTGAACGAGCTGAAAAACTCAATGCTTAGTTTCAATTCCCCTCACTTGTATACGTTCTTCTTTTCCTACAGTATAAGCGTTTATCTATTTCTGCATGATTTTTCTTAGTTGCGGTGATTTTTCGGGAAAATTGTATATTTCTTAACATCAGTATCAGCTTCTGAACCAACTGACAGTCAAGAATATTGTTCATTAAGCATTTAAATAATTTTTTATTATTTATTATTTATTTATAAAACGTGAAACAATAATACAATTACTTTTCCACGAAAAAAGGAGCACTGGCTGCCAGGACCTTCGGCTCGCTGATGTAAATATAAAATGTATAGTTATTGBTTAAKTAAGTCTTAGGTGYAAAGTTAATAAAATGTTTCAACTTGATGGCATTGTTGGTATAAACTATCTCGGTACTTTTCTTACTACTTATCCATAACCATGCTTATTGCTAAACTTTCAACTGCTCAAATACACCACCACAAAACTGCAGTTCTATGCTAACTAGCAACGCATGCGCATAGGTCACGGATAATAATAGAATGGAAAAAGCTTTTCTAAATGTGTTAGCTTCTCACATTGTCCTCATTATACGCTCACAGCCGGAATAAGTATGCATCTAAATTCTTGTTTATTGTGGCAAGCATCAGAAAAGTTTTCAACATCTCACATATATGTATTATATGTATATATATGTGTGAGCAGGTGTATGTGCAGCTTATCTACGCATAACGTACAGTGCATTTCCGCTTGGAGACTACTTAGCAAAACAATGATTGGCCTCAGCATGTTGCGCAAGTCCTGAACTTACCTAAGCTCGTAAGTACATAAAATACAAGCATATGAGAACATTTGTATGCAAATATTTAACCATCATCGAATGCTTAGTTAGTTCACATTCGAAGCATGATATATCAACTACGAGTAAATATATGTTGCTTACATACTGGAAATCACTGTTGTTTGTTACTTTGTCCGTTGCAACTGGCAGATTTTTAGAGGCAGGTATTGTAGAAAGGTGTGTTGCTTATGGTTTAATATCAATTTTATCATATAATTCTTTTAAATATTTTAGTAAATATTCTCATATTTCTAGCCGAACTTTTTAAAATCATTTGACATAATATACACTCGTAACCACACCTTTGTTTTATGGCCAATAACATTTTAAATGTCCTGCTTGTTTTTAATGCTTAAGTATTACGCTGATCCATTCAGCTAGCCATGATCTGAGCTGAAACTCAAGCTGTGAAATTATTTTATAATAATATAGCATTACCGGAGAATATATTATTACCTTAAGCAGTAATCCATGTCAAATTTCGTGAAGATACCAGGTCAAATGCAAAAGCTTTCCCTGCAAGCCCTTGATTCCGATCATTCGGTTTGTATTACATTGTTGCTTTTGAAAATAATCTATACCAAATTTCATGAAGATACATTGTCAAATGTGAAAGTTTTCCATACAAGAAGTTGATGAATGAGCAGCTTCTGAAGAGGAAATGACGTTTGCAAAATTTCAAAACGTTATCTTAAAAACTGAGGGAGTAGTTCGTATATATACAGACAGATGGCTAAATCGACTCAGCTCGACATACTGATCATTTATATATAATATATAATTTATTTCCGACCCTTCTTTCTGGGCGTTAAAAACTTCGAGACAAACTTAATATACCCTGTTCAGCGTATAATTAAAATAGTAAGTCCCTGCCAATTATTTTTTGTGTAATCGACAGTATTTTCATTATCAAATTTCAGTTGCAAATGTTTTGTCCGATACTGTATGTATACAGTTTATGTCCGATTTAGGAGCTTAGTATAATATTATAGAGCGTATAGGGTATACTAAAATCACTTTTACACTTTCTGTTCTGACTTGACAATATTCAAAAAATCTTATTGAAATGTGTAGCAAATTGTTCTTGAAAAATAATATGGTATATCTGAAATACCTCTACATTAACGAAAATGGCTAACGTATAAACTTTATGAAGCTTGGTGAATCCATTGTCCTGATACTAATGTAGATTTACATTATAATCGTCATAATTTGATATTTGATTTTAAATTGTCTTTTAAGCACTACTCAACATATTTTTGAGGTATATTTACGCCAGTTCGTGAACCAGAAATACAAAGTTTGATTTATTACTGGAAGAGGCAATTCTTCTTTATTGTTATAGACTTCCGCGGTTAAAGATGAATTTAAACCAGCGCTACTGTCGTTCTTCCTTTTCTCTGTTTGGCGTCACTTGGAGATTCCAAGTGTAGCCGGGTTCATCTCCACCTGGTCTCTCCTCTTCCTCTGCGTCTTCTGACGGATACTGTATCGAAAACTCTCAGGGCTGGAGTAGCCGCTGTTTCTTAATTCCGTGTCAATATGTATATGGCGTCGCATATCTCGTAATGCTCATTACTCCTTTGACTGCGGTGTCGGCCGTTGACAATACGCAAAGGACCATAATTCTTTCGCAAAACCTTTCCCGAAAAGTCGTAACGATGACTCGTTAGATGTTGCCATCGTCCATGCTTTTTCACCACATAGCAGGACGGGAATAATTTGTGACTTATAGAGTTTGGTTTTTGTTCGTTGAGAAAGGGGTTTACTTCAAAATTTTGTACTCAGTCCGAATTAGCACCGGTTGACAAGAGTTATACTGTGTTGAATTTCGATGCTGGTTTTTCGATGGTGTTGAAAATCTGGTCGAATATCGATTTTCTGGGTCTAAAGCAGCCACACTGATAAGGTTCAATTAATTTGCCGACGGTGGACTCCATCATTTCACTCATTACGGTCAATAGAACATTAGATGTAATGTTGAGGTGGCTTATTGCACTGTAGTTGGCGCAGATTGTGGGGTCCGCACACTTAAATTCCAATCCTCAGACATGCTTCTATCCGAAAACTATTCAAATATTCTACAAAGAAGCTGATCAGTTCTTTGCGCAAATCTATTGACCATACGTCTTCAGACGCGTAACTCCTATTCAGGCGTAAAAAAATCAGGAGTATACTTTTCAAATCGACTCACTTACGCTGACGATATAGACATCATTGCGACATGTATAAGCGATTTGAAATCTGCACATATGCAATTAGAAAGCGCAGCAAACATTAAGTGTCTCATGATCTCCATAGTCGAAATCAGTTCATCATAGTAATGGCCATAACTAAATCATTCGCTAGTATAACCTTGGCAAGCGAGAAATCTTTGAACAAAAGCTGCTCGCCGAAACTATTTGTGAAAAAAAAACATTTAAATTAACCAGGCTACGATGGACTTGCACTTTTATTCATACAGAAGAAAACTATCCTCAAAAGTATATTCTCCTGAGCAGGTGCAGAAATAACAAAAGCTCAAGCAGAGCAAAGCTTAGAGGGATTTATAGTTTGAACTAGGTGATGAAGAACTGAAACTATGGTATTTCTATGATGATAATTTAATAATAATATAATTTTA
>NW_017537618.1:2859-5539 GCF_001853355.1 Bactrocera latifrons | reverse complement strand
TTAAAAACAAAAATAAATGTTTTTTTAACAGTCACTGTCGTTACTTGCAACATAAATGTTTAACAAACTTTTGCAAACGTTTCTCATATGATATTATCTGTTTTACTATTCCTAGACATTTGGTCACCACATGTGGTGGTTTGTGCTTGCGTGTGGGCAGCGCATCAGGATGCTTTATCAAAGAAAGAATAGTTCAAAAATTTCTGTTCAGACTTTTTGCAGCTGCATTCCATTTTGTGCCACTACTCTTTTAATATTTATATAGCGGTGTAGAATTTCAGGTAAACCCAAGTTTAAGAAAGTAACTGTATTTGTGTGTGCTCATGACATGCTCATGGATATACCTTTTAGTATGAATTTATATATTTGTGTATATTTATAAAAGTTTATGTGGAGAACATGAACGGTTTGACGGTTTCACATTTCTACAGTTCATTTGCAGACATATCAACCAAAGCCTTTGAATATATGTTTTTGTTCCTTTTACTGGCATAACATTTATTCAGGTTAAATTTCTACACGGTCAAGTGCCGAGTAATTTGATTAAAAGTTGTAGTAGACCACGAAATATAAGTGGCTGTCAGTATTCTTCATGCTTTTGAATTCCTATTCAACTCAATACTAAAATTATACCAACAACTTTGTGCAGCATGATTGACATATCCGTCACTTACAAGCTATGCTCTCATTTCTGCGATAAGGGCCTTTATTGTAGAGATAACTCTTATTGCAAGGTTACTCTCACACTATGTAATCGAAAAGCGTCTCTCTGGCTTAAATTTTGCAAACTATGAAATGTAATAAGTTAAGTAAATATTGGAGTGCTGTGATATGAATTCAGTTTAAGCCGAAATATATTTTCTTGCACTACTTTTTTCTTTACTTTTTTAATACCTCTTAACTAACTGCAACGAAATTTTCCGCTGACACTCACATTGTGATCAAATTCAACCATTGACTTCCTCTCCATGCTGACCTGTATAGGATACTTTTATGGTGGCATATTTCTTAAGTGTTGGAGATTAGTTTTAATAGCAGCTACTATTTCTACAAACTAAATATTGCTTATTTATATAAGTATTTGAGCATGTATAAAAGCTTTCATGGAGAAATTGTGCAACATCACCGAATCTGTTAACAGCTTTAATGTATACCTCATAAGTCAGTCGCTATGCTCAAGTGGGCTCTATGGCTTTATGAGAATACAAGTTTGCACATCTCTAACCATACTTGCATTAAAATTTAAAAAGTGAACAGTAACGAAATAAGTTTACCCTTGTCATTTTGATGATGTGAAAGTTGCACTCATAGCTCTACCTTGAATTYATTGGTAATGAAGGTGGATGTACGTACTTCTTAACCCACTTATGACATAAATACTATCTATATACACTATACTATATACACATATACATCTAATGTGCTATAAGATTTAGTTTTCTTTGTGTGTTTAGGAAATGTTTATAAGTTGGACAAGAAGTTTTTGCTACTTGAATATTTTTCTTGGTATTGCCTTGAAATTATTACATTCTTGTTGCTCCTTACTCATATGTATATATGAACATAAACTTGAACCAAACTTTATCACCTCAATGATGCGCTTCTTTACGATAAATCCACAAACGTTGATGGTAAGTTTGTACTGAATAAACCTCCACCATCATGCCTTCTTATTCATACCTCGTAAATTCTCTGAAGCGTATATGTTTTTGTGTTCAGCTAACACTTTCCCTCTGTTTTGATATTGCTTTTGCTCTGTAGCACCACAACAGCTGTCGAAAGGGTGTAGCTGCCTTCACTACAAATCGGTTTAATACTTTTCGTGTTGACACTATGTGTTTGGTTTCACTATAGTCTCACAACTCGCTTGAAAGGATAACTGTGTTATTTGTCTCTTTTTCCTTTGTATACACTTCTTTTCAAGTTTGCGGCACCCTTCCATGCATTTAAACCAATGTAGAGACAATTTGTCACAGCTTAAATTGTGCAAAACGATGTAAATTGTCGGCTGAAAAGGGTGTCGTTCCGAGCATACACACATTTTTTAAGGATACTTCACTAATTAGCATGACTGGTATTTATAGTACATCACCATACAATAAATACCCGACATATAAGTAAAATTACATGAACTAGCCTTCCTTTAAGAATAAATAAAAGTTATTTATACCGTAGGTCAAATTACCATCGAAGTGGTTTAAGACTATTTCTATTTGCATAGCTATAAACCATTGTCCTTGCTTTTCTTTTTCTTGGCCTTCGCTCTTCATAGCATCAAACTCTATTGTCGGAATTCTAAACGTTGGATTAGCTTCCTAATTTATAATTTTCGAGAGGAATGGAAGCTAGTACTAAACATAATTTCGTAATTCAAATTAAATACATGAAATAAATTAATCTATGTTTATGGAACAAAATTTCAGCAGCAATTCGAAGACTGCTTCAATTACATTTTCTGCATAATTTACTTTAATCTAGTAGGTTATTTTTTTATCGCTTTAATTAATTTCCTTATTTCGGGCTTACGCATATATATGTATATATATACGTTTTTCGCCTGAAAATTGCTTAATTATATTCTATTTGTATTATTTCACGGAAGTTTTGTGTATTGCTTATGCTGTTTGTCAAGTGTTGTTGGATAAGTGTTGTTGGCTTTTCCCTATGAATGAATATGAAC
>NW_017537618.1:0-1149 GCF_001853355.1 Bactrocera latifrons | reverse complement strand
TTTCGTAAAAACGTCACGGTTTCAATAATTTGTTCTTTTCTGATAATCAAAACTCATACCTTTTTATTCGCGGAAATGCCTAAAAGTCATAGTTTCTAAAATGAGCAAAATTACATATTCTATAAATCAAAAATCAAGAGTATGCTATTTGCATACACCAATACAATGAATGTCTACAGTTACATATGTATGTCTGCTTGTCCTACTAGGTTTCTGAGCAGACATTCTCTGATGTGTTCATGTAAGTGTCCGTTCGAATTTAAAAATCGGTTAATGCTTGTCAATTTTATTGGAGAAGGGTTAGAGTAATAAATCAATTCGCGTCAGTAATTAAAATTTAATTAAAAATCTCAAACATTGAGAGTTTTGATGATTGGGTCAAACAAAGATTGGAAATAGTAGACAGTTTCAATTGAAGAGTGCCCTATAAAAATTCCTTAAAATGAAAGTTGTGCGAAAAAGTAGCATTTGTATACTCGAAAGAATTTAAAATTATTGTTTTCGGCTACAAATAGATATAAGACTATAATGGTTGTTTGTGTTTTAATTTATATAACTGGTTGACAGATCACGATCACATCACTAGTTTACAGTATTGAACTTTTTGTCTGTTGCCGCGACGTTGTTTAAATAAACCAGATTATTTTTGCTACATATGCGAAGAATATGTGTTTAAAAATTGTAGAAAAGTTATATCAGAGTTGGTGAAAAATACCTATTTTTAATATTTTGGGGTGATATTGGATAAAAATAAGAATGCTTGGGTACCCAGTTGGGTATGTAAATCTTGTATGGAATATTTGAGATTATGGAAAAGTTGTAAAAGAAGTGCCTTTAAATTTGAAACACCGATTATTTGGCGAAAATCTCGTAGACTGTTGCTTTTGCTGTGTGAACATTAACGGTTTAAACACTAAAAATCGAGCTAAATGGCAGTACCAAAGTACTGGTTGTGTTCAACGTCCAGTGCAGCGTTCACCTAACTCTTCAGAGCCTAAAAATATATCTGAACCATTAGAGCAAGACATTGAAGGACCAAGCTCATACAAAAAGATGCTGATTTTAAAGGTATGTCTAATGAGTCAAAACGCCTCTCCCACAATGAGTTGTATGATCTTGTAAGAGATTTAAATCTTTCTAAACAAGCTT
>NW_017537617.1:48385-68519 GCF_001853355.1 Bactrocera latifrons | reverse complement strand
GAGCCCCCAAGTTTGTAGGAAAAGACACTTTGTTTATTAATTCGTAACCACGTTTATTAAAATATAG
This sequence comes from Bactrocera latifrons, assembly GCF_001853355.1. NCBI lineage: Eukaryota > Metazoa > Arthropoda > Insecta > Diptera > Tephritidae > Bactrocera > Bactrocera latifrons. The sequence continues at coordinate 68,452 of NW_017537617.1, read as the reverse complement.
TCCACAGTACACAGATGCTTAAACAATAATTATTCACTTAAAAACTACGCGGCACAATAGTATGACGACTTATGTATATAGATGCGCGCGCCTCGGTGTATATTACTTGACTGTCCATGTCTTATCCGTTTTTCCTACTTCGTCGTCTGTCTGTTCGTTTCATGTTCTGTCGTTCCTCCGTTCGCCTGTGTGGAGTTGCCACCTACTCCGATATCCCATTCCCACATACATACATACATACGTGTGTACATAAATATAGAGAAGCGCGCGCTTTTTATATTTCTGATAAATGATATCTTGATTTGAAATTGAATTTTACTTGCATACATATCTGCCGGATAGATGCTTATGAAAGTTTTAAATGATAAGAGATGTGATTTATGTACATACATACATATATTATTATTGTAATATATTATGTTTTTAGGATATTACGATAATATTTCATATATGTATGTATGTATATAGCATATATGTATATATACATACATATGTATATACATGCATACAAAATTATATAATATTATCAATGATAAGAAATATTTAAAAAGTAGCTACATTAACTACAAATATTACCATGAAAATAGCGTAATTCAATAATTATGTTATCAATTTCGCATGAATTCACMAAAATTCGGAAAATGATATTCATACCAATTGATATGTAGCATGTAAACGTATAAAAATATAAGCCAAAAGGCCAACACGCGTCTGTAAAAGCAATGTATATTTCTGAGCATAATTTTCATTCAATGCTCAGCTCTGTTCACTCATCTCTGTTAATGTTTCTCCTTCCTAGCCAAAAGTGGTGAAATCCACTAATAGAATTTTGTTAGCTCTTGACAGTTCACACGCCTGTCCGCAATTGAACCTTCTCTATATTAAACGTTCTCTGGCTATAGCGAACAGGCAAGATATCAATTTCTTTTAATATATAAGATAGTAGCAAGGAATAATAATAAGAGGAGCAATACAGTAAGAAACACTTGAACTTTTTCTCCAAATTTTCAATGGAAGCACAAACTATTTAAGCACGGCTTAATGTTGCAATGCGTACTATACTCGTATGTGACCATACACGGCGAGTTTTCCAATTAAAAATATACAAGTTATCCAATAGATTGTCCCGATTTGAAGCAACTCCTTGTGTAAAGGAATTTCAACCATTAACAGTTTAATCTGGTAGTACCTGGGACGAATTTAGCAAAAATTGTGTTAGAATTAATTTTCGAGATAAAAAGTCTTTGAAGGATAGGACGAAAGATTACGGTTCTACCAAGCCGTGGTCCTAATTATGAACAAGATTATAGGTTTAACATATGGTACTATCTTCTTATTATGGTTCTAACTTTCAATAATTCCACTGTAGATACCTGAGATCCAACAAGAGTTCACTCAAGGATMATGAGCAGTTGACAAATATTATGATGAGATCGAAAGCAATTTAACTATGTTAATAGATAAACTAYAATGACTCATGATGGCAACAGATCMCTAATTGAGTATATCTGCAAGAAATATCGTGAAGATGCGCCTCGTGYCTCCATTATATATCATATCTATCGACCTAAGCTCTGCTCTCGGGTAAAACATYTGACACAAGGGGGATATGACCAGGGTAGTAACTATTACGAATTAAGTARCTATGTATAAGGAATAAGCAAATTATAATTGCAACAATCAGGTTGCAGAGACCAGAGCTTAAAGATTTTATTCGACAAGGGTGCTGCGAAAAGTTATGAAAAGGATAAAGGTCTTCTAATATAAATTCCATACATTTTATAATAGGACGTTATTTTACAATTAATATTTTTTTAACAGAAACTCAGATTTTAGTATAACAAATAGTCATGAAAATTTTGATGTCATTAAAGGGGTTGACCTTCTTAAAAAAAAAAGACGGCAGCATTGATAGAAAGAGGAATTATCGTGTTATCATTTAGCCAATATTTATAAACTTACAAAAGAAGATACAAGTTATCCAGAATCAATAAAAAAGCTTTGCTTTGCAAAACAAATATAGTAGCCGCAATTAAAACCGTGGATAACCTTTCGCTACTCGATGCTTTATACCTGTACTTTTAGAAACCATCTTTGAAGGCCATATAACTTCCATTAATTACTTCTTCTCAGCATAGATAAGGAGAGTAAAGGGAAATCTACTCTAACAAATTTACTTTAATTTATAGATCATGTATCATTGGTTTTAGCGAACTCAAGCTAACGGATGTTATATTGTACACTGACTTTAGCAAAGCTTTCGACTCTCTTACATAAACTTAATCTTCTGGGCTTCAATCAATCTGAAGAAAAGTGTCTTTTGCAAACAGACCTAAACAATTCGGTTGTTTTCCGTGATAGTAATGATTCGCCATTGAAACTAAAAAAATGTAGGACGATGTCCTTTTCTCGTAGATAGAGGCACCCCTCTGATTATCTATTAAAACACTATACATACACTAGCGCAAGTTTTCTACTAAATTAATTTGCGAGTTACTATGGACCCTAGCTTAATTTTAGTCTTCATACTGATACCATGGCCTAAGAAACAAAAGATGTTCTCTGCTTTGTTAAACGTTGGCCTAAAGAGTTTAGGGATCAATGATCTATGTTACCAAAACAATTTTTACAATTTGGGTTAGACCTTAATTGGAATATGCCGCTGTTGTTTGKAACCCTAATTACCAATTCCATTCTGACAAGTTAAACTATGATCTAAATAAATTTTTACTTTTCGCTTAAGGGCATTATTGAAGATATTCTAGGTTAAGTCGTGTGATCGTTTAAAACTTATTAATATATCACTAGTAAGAGGGAAATGCTCGGCATTATACTGAATGAACCAGTTTGTAGTTATCTTCTTCTGTCAGGATTTAAAACTTATATTTCGATTGCTTTTCGAGGCATTTTAGACTCGTACTGTTAAAGTCTTGTGGATCGAATTTTGAACTAAACGAACCATTCCATCACATATGTCAAGATTCCTTATTCCTGAACATTTGATTTATCTGACTTACTTTCCGAAATTAAAAATACTATCTAGCTTTCTCTCAATAAATAAAATCGTAACAATTGATTTCAACGTATTTTAAATCTTAGCTGCTAAAATTTTTGCTGAGCAGTTTTAGACTTTGACACTTAAAAAGGCACCTTAATCGTTGGGTTAGAACTATAGACTAGTGCAGAACCTTTAAAAATTCTAAAAAAAAAAATACAAGAAAATCATAATGGATTGAATTTCATCGGAAACCAATGATGAAAAAGCAAACATTAAGAAAATAATAATTTACGGGAGATCTGAGGTCGGTTAAAGTAAAGTGTGGGGCGTGGCTGAATTTTTAAAGTTTAATAATGCTTTATCTCGGTATCCACCGAAACTACGAGGGAAAGGTTGTATGGCAATATTGGCTTTTGTATAACATAATTTTTGGATTTCTTATTTTTATCTTGTACAAAGAAAATTTTCTTTCAAGAAATTTGGTGAAAACTTAACTTTTTATGTTCCAAACGAACATTTGTTCTTTATCCTTACTCTTTACCAAATATCAAAAAAAAAAAAACACCATTATCTTCCCATCAAACAAGAAAAGTATGTGTAATCGACCATTTTATACTCACGCAACTTGCAAGAATCAAAGCCAGGGAAATACCTTAACATGTAAAACGTCACCCATAGGATTGGAATTCAAGCAATAATATTTGTCGCTCGGAAATATTTGTCTATCCAAGTATTCGGAGACAACTGACCAGCCGCTCGTTCGTTAGCTAGAAACGCCCTCTACCGAATCCAGTTGGTTTGCGCACGCTCGCACAGTGACATGCACTACTGATGTCACTATGACAGCGAGTGGCGAAAAAAGAAACATAACAAGTAGGGAAGAGTTTTGAAAAGGTTAAAATAAGCTTTTTCTTAAAATAAACTTTTCCTAAAAGAAAAGTAAACTTAAGTAAACACGAACCCACCCACAAATTGGGGGCTCAACTGGTGGTATTGTGGCAAAAAAAGGTTGTTTGCAGTTTATGTAAAAATTGTGACGTCAAACGATATCAACATTTAATCGTCCAGTGCAATACACAAAGTGTCGACAAGTGAAAAATAGCATTGTTAAAATTTTTACAATTCTGAAAAGTTCGCCAAGCGTCATCAAAAGTTATTGCGTGGTCACACGAATTTGCGATTTTGAAATCAACAGCTCACAAGCGACAAGTGTATTCCATGCATGTTAAATAAAAAATACAACGGAGAAATGGTAGCAGCGAATTCAAAGTCATATCGGTAAACGAATGCAGCATACAAAAGAAGTAAAGTGCGAGTGAGCGAAGAATTAATTACTAGTAAAGTATCGAATTGAAATTGGAGTAAAAGAATAATAGAAACGAAGAAATAGAGAAGTTGAAAGAATTGAATAAGCTGAAAGAAGAAACAGAGAAGATAAAAGACGAAGAAGAAAATTTAAATGAGGAAAGGAATCAACAGAGAGAAAGAAACAGAGGAGTTGGACGGAGAAAGCAAAGATCGCCCTATTTATATTATTCAATACATTTCTGTTAGTTTGTTTGGAATTATCTTTTGTTTCCGTAAGACTTTTTTGATATTCCGTAAATATCGTTAAACCGTTTTATTGTAAACTAGCTGACCCCGCAGCCGTTGTCCTGCTTGAAATTATGTGTTTTGAAATGAAAATAAAGTTGAATTTATCATTTCATGTTTTTTTTTTTTTTTTTTTTTTTTTTTTTTTTTCAATGTAACGTAGCTCGGTAAACAATATTTTTTGGTTTCTGTTCCGGTGTACAGAAAAGATGATTTTAAAATTCTGGCTGTGTTCTTAGCATTTCCAAATTTATGCCACACACTTTGCGACTATCCTTTTGATTTTCATCTCAAATGCAATTTTCACTGTATAATATTAAGGTATTTCCGAATAGAGCAATGTTCTCGCAAACGGATCACTGACGAAAGTTGAGAGAAAACTCTCCAAGATTAATTTTGTTGTTGGAGGTGTTTCCACTGTCTATACTATATTCTCTGTCTTCAAATACAATCTTTAGCCATTCTCCAAATTAACTGCGAGACGTACAATAGTAGGAAAACGTTAATGAATTGCAAAAGTAAATATTCTACCAAGGGCTTTATTGCAGTTCACGTATCGTTCAATACCAATAGCCACCATCTTGCTTCTTTTGATGACATATTTACAAAGGTATTTTATCGATTTGACCAAACTGAAATACTCAACGTTGAAATGAGTTTTGAATGTGAATTAGACAATAATGGTGAATATAGTACGATCCATGTTTTGTCAACTTTGAATACTGAATGTTCTGCCATTGTCGTCTGGTGAGCGACGCCGAAACAGTGGATATCCATCATTTTTAGTTTGTGTTTCCGAAAGAAATGCACCTTAAAGTATTCATGGTCAAACATACAAGTCGGGTTGTGATGTCCGCAAGGTACAACAATTTGATCTGATGTTAGCACAATCCCCCATCCAAAGAAGAATGTGTGCGTGCAGCAAACCTCTTCTTTGCAACTCAACAGAGTACATCCAGCATTTGACAGCACCATATACACATGTATACCATACGTTGCTTCAAGATAAAGTCCATCAAACATCGTAAGCGTCGTGCTGTGACATCGTGACGATCGCTTACTGATTGACCACGATCCATAGTTCCGCACATTTGTCATCACATCCTGGGAGGAATCGTTCATGTGCCTTGGGCTGCCATACGCAGATGACAAAAAGAACGCCGACCGATATTAGCGCGACCACGAAGAGGATCGTAACAAATTTCAATCTGTAATTGATCACTTTGTGTGAAACACTCATAACGTTTTCACTGCGAACAACTTTTGAAAATGTCATCAAGATTGGTTCAGCCGTTTTCGAGCCGTTATTAATAAGCAAACATGCATGCGTTTGAATGGGAACAAGAAAAGGGCCGTTTGAGTTGTTGAGTTATGCATTTAGCAACATACATATTTTGCGATTCATTTTCATATATAAGTTAAAGCCAAACAATACTGAAAAAAATTAAAGTTGTGAATATGGACTTACAAAAGTAAGTTTGCCGGTAAAATTGTGAAGAAAGGAGAACCGAAAATTGGTGCACTGGTCGATATTGCGTTTTTTGTGCTTAATTCGGCGCGGTGCCTATTTTGATGGTGAGGTGGTTAATGAGTATGCGAAAGAATTTTCAACTTATGGTAATTTTGACGACATATTGGAAATTGTTGGTTTGAAATTTTTACAACAGTTTTACATCACCAGCAACACCGTTGTTTCATATTCAGTGTTTATAGGCACATCAGTATTAGATAAAGTCAATATTAATGTAAAGCAATAAGGTGCAGAATTCGTAAAGAGGAGTAATGTTGAACAAAAGGAGGAAGAAAGACGCGAAGAAAAAAAAAAAAATGGAGTTACTAGAAGAGTTTCAGGAGTTATATTTGAGTGCATAGGATTACAGCGATAACGTAGTTATTCAAGAATTGATAAACTGTTATAAACCCCAATGTATTGAAAAATGTAAATACTTGTGGCAACACCATAAATAATAATTAATTTTTAATTCTCAATGCATCTCCGATTGTTTTAGTAAGTAAAATATATGGGTCAAAAAATTTGTGTTCCGGGTTCAGGTTGTTTCACACAAAAATTATTCGAAATATTCTTTTCTATTGTACGTAGTTTTGATATGCCAATAAATCTTCCCTTTTCTACATCAACTTTCAAGCCACCAGCACGTGCCTACATATCATTACCACATTCTTGACCCCCGAAAAAAAATATAATTTTTCAATACGTTTAAATTGCGAAAATGATCAAAACGAGATCATCGGAGGATACTGGCTAAATGAGACACAAAACACATATAAATACTTATACATACAATACAGTACCAAAAAAACCAAAACCAAACAAAATTACCGAAAACGGGCGCGAATCTTAACATATATGACTAAAATCTAATTTTGTGAAAATTAAACATTAATTAACGTTAAACAAAAATTAAAAACACAAAAATAACAATTATAATAATAAAAATAATAAGAACCTAGAAAGTCAACCCAACGAAGGAAAGCCAACCAACAAAGGGGAAATTCACAACAACGGAGCAAGGAACACCAAAAAGGAAAGGAAACGGACAAGGAAGCAGAGTGGATGCAGTGCCATAAACTAAACTCACATATCGTAACTGTGTATAAAGCCCTCAAAGACCCTTGAAGCGGCACAAAGTGAGTGTATCAACTCCATTTATTATTTTAAAGTTTGTACTTATTTGCATATATGTATGTGGAAAGTTACAGTTGATCTCTATAAAAACTGTATACGATCCTGTAAATTTTTTTTTTTTTTTCGAACTGTTCGAACTTCCGGGTTTGGTACATTACATATCTACATGCAAATATATGTATGAACGGTATATAGTATAGTATATATATATATATATATATAATACCGGCCTATACATATCTGATAAAAGTCCTACTTATGCTTACATTTGTAAACACACAGCATTAAAAATAAAAGAAAAAGAAAAATTTCAAGTATTCACTTGAAAAAATTTTCCGGCAATACCCCTTATACTCAAAGCAGTATAAACAGGATTGCGCAAAAAGTAAGCTCGGGCGATTGCGAAATTTAAAAAGAGAAAAGAAAAATATCAAAACCAAACATACATACATATATGCCAATAGTCACCACTTTCATATGTACATACCTTACATACCGAAACAAAGTGAGAAACAAAATTAATGTGACATACACGCACATGTATGTATAAACGCATCACTAAAATTTTACATATTAACTAAAAGTGCACACCTGCACTTCACCGATTTTCTATTCCCACGTTATCCGTACAGCGAATAATATACATGCATACATACGGCATACAATTTGCCGGTATATACAACGTACATAGGGTACAAATTTCAATTAAAATTTCACAAATTTTACAAAATTCCGAGAAAATAAAGCGGTAAACGCGAAATTTTCATTTATTGAAAATTTTAAAATTTGCTAATTAAAAAAAAATAAATAAAAAATTACTGTCAAAATAAAACAAAAAATTTTAAGCGTTGGTAGAAAGAAAAAGCAAATACATACGTATTGCCATTTTCAAGTGTTCACACACACATACTTATATTCAAAGTCCAAATCGGCACCTGTCCAGCAATACCCCTTGTTCTTGTTAAAGCACAAGCAAGCAGGATTGCAAACAAAACAAAAAATAAATTTTTAAAATAAATTTTTAGCATCTTACGTATGCACATAAACATGCACATATTGTGCAAACTCATATACAAAGGTCGTCAACCTTTTACACCTTTTGCATTATCGCTCGAATACGCAAGTATTTACTAACGAGTACGAAACATTAAATAAAATAAAATACAAAAACAAGAACAAATTAGTAGCTAAATACATAAGCACCGGGTATAAGGAAAACGAAAAACGAAATAATAATTATTTGATACATTGCGTATACAAACAAAATAAAAAACTTTTTATCTTAAATATTTCACGCGTACTTATTATTATCAGAAGTACACTGAGAGAATTTTTTTTCTCTCATATTTTAAATTTTATCATATTATCAAAATGAACGGAGATTCTAAGGAATCTAAATCAATACAATATTTAAAAGTACAAAAAATTATTTCAGAAGAAAAGAGCCCATGTACACCTGTTGATGCTACACGCTCAAAGCAAGGTGCTACAAAGCAAAAAAACTGAAAGATATTTCATATACCAAATTTATTGTTGAGAGTGACAGTCTAATTCGATACTGCACTCGATTTCCATCTTAACCAATTCAAGACAATTCTGAATCGGTATTARAAATAAGAAAAGAAAATCTAAGCAATTTCTGGACACGTCTCCAAGCTGCGTATGACGCAATTCTAGAATCTGACGAATCAGATCTACCGAAAAATTTTAAATCCTCAGCTTGCTCCAAATACGAAAACTGCTTAGACCAGCACGAGAAAACAAGAGCTATGATCTCCGATCAATTGAGATTAATAAAAGTAATTGCACCTACTCCACTACCGAGAGTAGAGCTGCCACAAATTCAARGCCAAGAAGCGAGTTCAGGCATTCACCTCAAAGTGCCAGCATATGATACAGAAATATTTCACGGAGGTTATGAACAATGGCCGTCCTTCCGGGACATGTTTACGGCCGTGTACATAAACCATCCTAAATTATCACAAGCGCRAAMATTGTATCACCTCCGATACAAAACAAAAGGTCAAGCAGGCGCAATAGTCAAACAGTTCGCTCTTAATGACTCTAAAAGCTCGTTACGAGAACGAAAGAATATCAGTCGACAAACAAGTCACAATATTAATGAATTTACCAAAAATTCAGAAAGAAACAAGTGAAGAAGTGGGACCCAATTCTGGTAAACATTTGCACCGCCGCATTACCAGAAAAGTCGTTACTTCTATGGGAGCAATCGCTCTCATCACGAAGGAAGTGCCCAACGTGGCAACAAATAAACGATTTCTTAACTACCCAATACGAAATTGCGGAAAGGGTAGATAAAAAAAAATGGCTAGAACTAAAAACGTTCAACACGACCTAAATCGAAGCTTCATTAGGCCCCAAGCGAGTAACAACAACAACTTAAATCGTAGTTTTTTCAGAACACAAGCGTTTACATCCGAATAAAATAAACATACGTCATGCGAACTGTGTAAAGGAGGGCGCAAGCTTGCGAGAAATTTAAAAAACTAAACATTAGCGAAAGAAACAATTTCATAAGAATGAAAAAACTTTGTGCAAACTGTTTGTCACATGCGCATGCGCTCAAAGATTGCGAAAGCAAATTTAATTGCGTTTATTGCCATAAACGACATAACTCAATGCTTCACATTAAAAATTTTTCCAGCTTCGCTCAAAATAACGCTAATGTTCAAAGAGCTGCGGGATTAGTTGCAACAGCAAATCCCGACTTACAAAATTCAGAAAATTGTCAAGAAGCACCATGCTGCTCAAAGGCTTTAAAAACTCAGACGCTACACAGCGAAAACCAAAGCACTGTATTATTACCCACAGCAGTGGTCTCCATCGAGCACCGAGGAGAACTGTTTAAACTTAGGGCCTTAATAGACCAAGGATCTCAACGATCATTTATTGCGTCTAGGGCACAAAGTAGGCTATAAGTGCCAACGAAACTAGCTAATTTTGAAATTACGGGAATGGGCGGAAGAGTAGTACAAAACTCAAACAAAATCTGCCCCAGTACCCTTATTTCCCCCCAAGCGGATAAGCGCATACAAGCAGAAGCTATTATTTTACCGCAACTAACAAACATGCTTCCAAGCTATCATATAAATAGCGAGCACTGGCTAAAGGTTTCACACCTTAAGTTAGCAGGCCCTAACTGCAACACTCCCGCTCAAATAGACATTCTATTAGGCAGCGATCTCAAACCACAAATTATTCTCGAAGGTGTTGAGAAAATAACAAAAACACTTCTGCCAAACCAGTCACAATAATGACAACTCAAGTTGAGAAAATCTCAAACGAGTACCTCAATGCTTAACTGAGGAAATTTTGGGAGTTAGAAGAAGAACGAGTTTCAGCGAATTATTTTCCGAAAATCTCCCATCTTTACGCCCTTTGGCGTAAATTGTGCCCCATACCATTCGTACACTCCACGAACTGGCAGAAGACACAAAGTCAGAATTTTGTCTGGCAACACAAGATTTGAAAACACAAACGTATGTAAACGACATTCTGTCTGGAAGCCACAGTGTTTCACAGGCATACGAGTCACTAACACAAGCGACACAAGCGCTTAATGCAGCAGGGTTTCCGTTGAAAAAGATAACGGGGAACCACCCTAATATTTTAAAGGATATACCTAAACAAAATCTATTAGACACTAATTTCCTTAAATTCGAAAAGGAAAGCACAACAAAAACCTTGGGAATACAATAGAATGCGATATCTGACCAGTTTTCATACACTAATGAGTCAATATCCGCACTATCAGCTATAACAAAGAGGCAAATTATATCCTCGGTGGCAAAACTTTTCGACCCCGCAAGATGGCTTTCCCCAATTATGATAAAAGCAAAAATTCTAATACAAGAAGTGTGGCTAGACGGAGCTGACTGGGATGAACAAGTGAAACCACTTGGTTTAGAAAAGTGGTCCCAGTTCGCGGGTAATCTGAATTATATCTCACAGATACAAATCCCACGATGGATAAATTATGCCCCAGAGCACAAAGTCGAACTACATGGCTGCTGTGATGCCTCTGAAAAGGCATATTGCGCCACCATCTATGTGCGTACACCATCCGACAGAGCGACACCAGTCACCTACTAGTAACCAAGGCAAAGGTGGCTCCGCTAAAAACGATAAGTCTGCCACGATTGGAACTATGTGGTGCGCTACTACTAGCCAAACTAGCATTTATTGTGCAAACTCATCTAAATATGACCAAATATGAATTGTATCTCTGGTCTGATTTCGAAATTGTATTAGCATGGTTAGAAAGAACTCCACATGCATGGATAACGTATATTTCCAATCGAACGTCTCAAATTCTTGACCTAGTGGGATTAGCCACTTGGCGACACGTGGCCAGTGCTGACAATTCTGCCGATCTAGGTACAAGGGCGTGCAAGCCTCTGCACCTTGCAACCACCACTCTTTGGTGGAATGGTTCTCGATGGTTAACAGAATCCCCCGATTCTTGGCCACGATCGCCCATGCGCAACATAATTGAACCCGAAAGTCGAAAAATCGACTCCTTTCACACGACATTGGATGATACTGACATCCTTGAGCGATTTTGATCATACCCCAGGGCAGTCAGGGTAATCGCTTACATTTTAAATTTCATCAAGCGACTCAAAACTAGAGTGAAGGGAGAACCCACGCTATACTCCCAAGGCGATACATTGACGCACCGAGACCTAGAAAAGGCAAAGGTCGCTCTTATCACTTATACTCAGTCCCGCCACTTCAGCTGCGAAATGTCACTACTAAGAGAATCGAAGCCACTTCCACCGAAATGCTGCAAGCCTTTCACCATTACAAGTGTCGATTTTGCTGGCCCTTTTCAGATAAAGGCGTCCATGCTAAGGTCTCCCACACTAATGAAAGATAAGTGGCTGTCTCTGTCTGTTTTACGACAAAAGCAGTGCAAATCGAGTTATGTACTAAACCACCCATATGAGGAGCTCATTAATGCTTTGGGGAGCGTACTTTTGTACAATCTCAAATTTCATTACGAGGAATTTACAACACTATTAATTCGCATTGAAGCCGTTCTCAATTCACGGCCACTAACAACACTCTCGCAAGATCCCTCAGATCTCACAGCCCTAACTCCAGGGCCCTTTCTCAAAGGAGCACCCATTCTAGCCACACCTGAGCCAGGCGTGGAGTCGCTATCCTTATTAAATGGTGGAGAGAATTAAAATTCTCCATCATAATTTCAGTCGCAGGTGGAAAGAAGACTATTTAAAGGACCTCTACAAGAAGTATCGATGGAAAACATCACAAAATGCAACAAAGCTTGGAGATTATGTACTTATTAACGACGATTGTCTCCCACCTACCGAGTGGCGACTTGTCCGTACAGAAAAGCTCCATTACGGCTCAGACGGACGGAATACTCACCGGACCGCTGGTTAAATTATGCTTTCTACCAACCGCGGATAATAGCGAAAATCCGATGCTAAATAATCCGAACATAATGTCGAAACACAAACAAAATCACTCAAACAATGAAAATAAATCAATAAAACCGCAAACCGCAACCTACCGTTAAAAATAACAATAAAAATTACAGAAATGGTCGGTCAATACGACGACCCAGTCATGCCACACAATGTGGCACAATCGCACATTCCATTTGTATACTACCATGTATAATCAAGTACAATTTTTTACAGAGATCAAGATGGACGTGGACATGCCTACTACACCAACCCCAACTGTTCGGTCGGCAACCAACGCGGCGAGTACTGGGCCATCCCTATGTCCCCCCCAACCAATGCGACTGCATCAACTACCGCTTCTGGTAGTGGCTCACGAGCAGCCCCATCAACGCCATCCGCCCAAGCCGAGCCGCGTCGCATCCGATGCCAGCTATGTCGCCGGAAATACCGACTACAGCACTCTGGGCTCTTTAAGGAGTTATCGCTGACACAACGCCAGCGTGTTGCCCAGGCACATGAGGACTGCCTCAACTGCTTGTCGCATACACATGTGACGCAGGAGTGCGCCTCCGACGATTTATGCCACACGTGTGGCAGACCACATCACACGCTGCTGCACAGGACCCCACGACGCGATGTAGGTCGGTCAGCTGCCTCAAGTACGGGTAGATCAAGGCAAGCAACCCGGACGGTGCGACGCCGAACCACTGCAGCCCGGCCTGAGCCCCATCAATGGCATCCGCACCACATTGCACCAACCAGGCGTCGTCCAAAAGCGCCACAGCATCGCCCCGCTATAGGACTCAACAACGTAGTCGCAACTCTCCAGCAACTACAGAGATTTCTAGGCTGAATATTCGCCTAGGGGGGCCGGGATGACTAAATGAGATAAGCCGCCCACCCCTAATGCTACTACACCAATACACCACACACACAGAATCTACATTCCACAGGACTCACACATCAACACCACCCACACGAGAGAGCACACCCACACACGCAAACACACGCCACACTGGTCAAAAGAGTCATCGTCTTAGGCTTTTCTCCAGTTTCGTTTTGGTCAGCCCTCGAAGCACGTCGCCGATGCATTCCTCGCCTTTTCGATCGCCGTAAAGATCATTATAGTTTTACACAGTTGTTAAAATTGAAGAAACGAATTGAAGTTAATTAACTTGTTAATATTGGAAAATCGAAATTAATTAAATCAACATTGAAATCACTATTATATATGGGGCGTTCACAACCTGTCTTAAAGCATCGTAAAGTCGTAAAATTTTAAATTTTTACACTTATTTAAATAAAAATTAGGGTTTTCACATGTCTCTTAAAGTTATAAGTTATAAAGATTCGAAAACATAGTATTGAGGATTGTAAATGTGTAAACTCATTTTTGTATGTAATCCAACAACAATTTTTTTTTTAAAAGTGCAAAAATTTAAAATTTTACGACTTTACGATTTAAGACAGGTTGTGAATACCCCAATAGTTTAACCGGGTGTTTTATTTCAATAAGTGAAAGTGGTAAGTGTTAAAACACAAAGTGAAATGACTTAAACGTGCTGCTTTAATCGTTTCCACCGCAAAATACTCCAGAAAAATTACTAGAGATGCGTACTCTTATTGATGATACACCAGCAACGGACAAATTTAGTTACATTCGTCGTAGAATCATCGAAAATTTCGCCAAGAGTCAATAACGCCGTCTTCAACGTGTTTTGAAAGAGCTTCCACTGGGTGACCGACGGCCTAGTGATTTGTACAACGAAATGTGACGAACAACAGGTACCGCTCAGCGAGAACATACTACATGATCTCTGGGTCAGCTGCTTGGCACTTGCAATTAGCGACAAAATTAAAATCGTCGATTCTATCACAGAATGCTTATCACTGAAGTACGCTGGACATTTTTGAGGTTAGATCCGAATAGCAACCGCAGGGTGAGTTGAGTGATATACGAAACGAAATTGCTGCTCTTTCGAAATCCGTAGGACAGTTGATGCGGAACGTTAAATGCACCGGTAGGCAGCGCAGTAGATCTACGTCATGTGGAATACCGGTAATTCAACATACGAACAATTTTTGTTAGTATCACGAAAAATTTGGTGCAAATGCTACTAAATGTCGCTAACCCTGCTTGTTTACTCCAGTATCCAACTCAAGTCAATAGGTCAGCTCGGCTAATACCATATCAGAGCCCGCCAAACACTGTGATAATCCAACAGGTCGTACGTAGCCTCTGCATTTACGACACATCAGTGAAAARTATTTTTTTAATAGATTCAGGAGCGAAGATATCCATCATACCGAGGGCGACGAAATTAGCTAGAGCACGTCCATCGTCTTTGTCATTGTTTGCCGCAAATAGCTCTACCGTACAAACATACGGTCATACACGTCACTAGTTCATCATATTTCAACTACACACCAGTATGCGCACGACCGCGACGCTTATCACTGGAGAAACCCGCAGCTGCACGTGCAGAATTTGAACTCCTGATCAAGCTAGATATTTTTCGTCCTTCGAATAGCAGCTGGGCTAGTCCTTCGCATTTAGTTCGTAAAGCTGACGGATCTTGGAGATCCTGCGGTGATTACAGGGGTTTGAATGCTAACACGATTCCTGACCGCTACCCGATACCATTCCTTCAATATTTCAACAATCCTAGCAGAAAAGTTTCATCAGGTGCCGATTCACCCCGATGATATCTGTAAAACCACCATTACGACGCCGTTTGGACTTTTGGAATTTACTCATATCACCTTCGGATTAAGGAACGCTCGCAGACGTTCCAGCGTTGAATTAATGAAGTACTTCGAGGTTTGGATTTTACATTTGCGTATTTAGATGATGTTTGCATCGCATAAAAACGATTGATGAACACAAACAACATCTTCGTGTTGTATTTAACCATTTTCGAGATTATAATTTAACGATCAATGTTGCCAAATCGCAATTCAACACCTTAAATTAACACTAAACGCCATTATTGACTATGACGCCGACGCCGTAGACCAAGAGAACGATGAAGAGCTATTAGCACACCTAAATGGCAACATTCGACAACCGCCATTATTGACTACGACGCCGACGCCGTAGACCAAGAGAACGATGAAGAGCTACTAGCATACCTAAATGCAGCACTCGACTCTCACTAAAATTAAAATCTTTTATATTGCCTTCAAGTACTAAACCGGTTTTTTGTGATATATCCACAGGACGAATTCGTCCCTTTGTTACATAAAAATTTCGACAAACTTTTCTTCGGGCTACACACAATCTGTCGCACCCGGCACGTGCGCTGCTGTCAAGATGATGGTCGTTTGTCCAGGCATTGCGAGATATCGGATGGCAACTAATATTGCTTAACCATAATCGATCGATTTACGCGATGGCCAGATGCCATTCCGATTCCAAAAACATCACAGCTACAGTTGTACGAAAGGCAAAGGTTGGGAACCGGCAGCATTTCTCGTTTTGAAGTACTCATCGACATAAGACCGAGATCAGGGTCGTCAATTCGAAAGCTTCATATTCAAACAATTGTTAAACTATTTGGGAGTGACCCATTTAAAAACAACGCTATCATCCACAATGTAATGGACTAAAAGAACGATGGCATCGCACCTTAAAATCTGCCATTTTATGTCATAAAGTGATTTAGTAGACGTCCTATTTACCTCTTATACGACTTGGACTGCATTCATCATATAAAGACGACATCGGATCCACTCTTTTTGAATTGGTATATGGAACATCATTACGATTGCCTTCAGAGCTTTTCATCGAACAACCAGCAACCAGAGCCAAACAGAAATCTTAGTGGAGTTACGTCGTATCATGCGAGACCTGCGTCCTGTAAGTACAGTCTGGCACACTAACCAAAAAGTTTTCATTCACGGCGATCTCAAATCTTGTAATCATATCTTTATCTGCGATGATTCAGTCAGACCGTCATTATCAGCACCTTATATGGGACGCTACAAAGTTTTGAGCCGCTCACCTAAGTATATCGAAGTGGAAATAAAAGAGAATAAAGTTAAAGTTTCCATTGATCGTCTAAAGCCAGTTTTCTTCACACCACCTACGACTCTCTAGGAGGAGGGTACTGTGGCAACACCATAAATAATAATTTCTTTTTAATTCTCAATGCAACCATGAGTTTTGACATTTTGTTAATCCTTTATTATTTTCTAATGTACGTTCAGATTACGCATCTCCGATTGTTTTAGTAAGTAAAAGATATGGGTCAAAAAATTTGTGTTCCAGGTTCAGGTTGTTTCACACAAAAATTACTCGAAATAACTTTCCCATGTCACAGATCGATGAAGTCTTGTACATGTTGAATATGGAAGTGAGATTTTAAGCTCCATTTATTCAAATTAAATTCGGGGAAGTTGAAAAAAGTTACAACTGTTCAAAAATTATTAAAAATAATAAAGAAATTCGCTATATTTCAAAATTTTTGTATAAATAGTATCAGTTCGTGGAACCCAACAATGGTTCGCTCGCTTCTGTTTTAGAAATGGAATAATGTCTCTAAAATGACAAAAAGTGATTGACCACAATGGTATATATTTGTTTATTTATTTATTAGTATAACTTAAAAAACAAAGGAATTAAGTTTTATTACAAAATACGAAAAGACCTATTCGACTACTCAAGACGTTTTTATTCCATCCAAAAAATTACTATTTTTAGAGCAAAGATTAATTTCTTTGGATATGTCATTGAGGCGGGTTCATTTAACCCAAGACAAGATTCAGGCCATTAAAAATTGCCCAATGCCAAATGATAGAAGAACTGTACAACGATTTCTTGGATTAACTTTTTATTTTTAGACAATTTGTTAGTATGTCGCATTACTGGTAAAAAAAAGAGAAAGTGGTTTCTAAATTTAAAGAATGTATAACCCTCATGGTGAAACCAAAAACTCAAATTTAGACATGGAGTAATATTTATGCAAAAGTGTAGTGAAAATCAAAATTTCCATCCAATTCTGGTTTTAAGTAGAAAAACAAGTCAGGCAGAAGAAAAGTACGATATATGATCTAGAGGTCTTAGAATGATAGATAAATAATTGAGGAATGCACTGCGACCTTAGGTCTATTGTGCCCTCTCCTAACTCTCAGGGACTCGCTTAGCCAGAGCATATTGACGAGGTCCAGTATTCTGCTGGGTGCTAGCGAGGCGATGTGATCCCTATCCGGAAACGTTTCTCCAAGGGCCTTCGACCTGCGCCTACACACTGCAATGCAG
Organism: Bactrocera latifrons; assembly: GCF_001853355.1. Lineage (NCBI taxonomy): Eukaryota > Metazoa > Arthropoda > Insecta > Diptera > Tephritidae > Bactrocera > Bactrocera latifrons. The sequence goes on along the minus strand of NW_017537617.1, from coordinate 50,498 downwards.
TCGATTAACGGGTGCTCCGGGGTTTCAGGGTCCCTGTCGCAAAACCGACAGTTGGCGCAAGATGATAGGCCCATGTTAGCTAAGTGCCTTTTCAGCTTGGAGTGGCCAGTATAAAATGCAACCAGGATCCTGAGTTTGTTTCTTGGGAGGTTAATTCACGATTTGAACCTCTTCTGGTTATACCCCGCAACGAGCAGCTTGGCATGACGCATACCGTGCTCTCGCTGCCAATACCTTTCCCTGCACACTCTCTCTTCTTTGTGAAGCAGCTCCTTCACAGTGTGGGGGGGACCCACCGCAATGAACGGTTCGGGCTCAACCATAATGGTGGAGGCTGCGGAGCGGGTTCGCGGGTTAGCTCCGCAGCCAGTTCGTCGCCGGCTATACCCCTGTGGCCGGGCACCCAGATTAGGTGCACCTGGTTCTTTGCAGCTAGKTTGTTCAACCATTCTCTGCACTCCTGCACCAATAGCGATTTGATCGCAGGAGGAGATCGCTTTTAGTGCCGCTTGMCTATCGCTAAGTATAGCTATGCGCTCGTTGCGATAGTTGCGATGGAGGTTTATCTCTATACACCGACTTATAGCCAGGACTTCAGAATGAAGAATACTCGGAAAGCTTCCCATCGGAATGGAGAGCTTGGTACGCGGGCCTACAATACCCGTACCTATTTCTTCCGACGTTTTTGAGCCGTCGGTGTACCACCTCAATGTGCTATCCCTTAGCATTTGCTCAAAAGTGCGGTCGTTCCACTCACTCTTGCTACCGAGGGTAACCTTAAACCTTTTCGTGAATTGAGTTGATTTAGTAATGCCGTCCGTTGGGAGGAGGGCAATAGGAATGTCGCCACTTATCCTCTCCATCATCTGGGACGAGATTATCTTGCCTTTGCCGCATCCCTCTGCTGTTATCTGCAGAAGTGAGTGCTTGGCTACTTGACTTATCATTATATGGAGCGGTGTAAGTTCCAACAGGAACTCCAGAGCTGCCGTCGGACAGGTGCGCATAGCGCCCGTCAGGCAAACACATGCTAGCCGCTGAAGCTTCCATAGTTGGGTTACCACCGAAGCCTGCGACGCTACGGAGGCCCAGGACACCGCCCCGTATGTAATTATCGGTCGCACAATTATGGTGTACAACCACCTAATGATCTTTGGCTTACAGCCCCAGGATTTACCCGCCAGCCGTTTGCACACCCTTAGCGCTTTTGTTGCTTTGACCAGCGTTTGGTTCACATGCTGCTTCCACCGCAGGGTAGAATCCAACGTAAGACCCAGGTATTTAACCTTGCTAGTCACCTCGATCTCTCTGCCCCCCAAGAGTGAGGTTCCTCACGCCATGTAGGGACCTGCGCCTTCTGAAAGGGACTACGGTTGTCTTTGAGGGGTTTACTAGAGGTCTTAGTAGTCATTCTTCTTCTTATTTGGCGTAGACACTAGGGTGGGGTCGATTCCGGACCTTTTTCGATTAGGGATTTCTAATAGCGTGTAAAAGTTGCCTTAGTACTTCCTGATTCCAATGCAACTTTTTGTTTTGAGATCCGATTGCATCTTCAAGTTGGGCTGCGGCCTTGAAATTTAGGAAATTCGCCTAAAATCGTGAAATTGTCTACCTAGCGCCTGAAATACGCATCTCACGGCAAAATGTATAAAACAAAAGTTATTTGTCACATCATTTGCTACCGAAATGATCCTGGCCGTAGGACGAACCGTTCCCGAGATACGAGCGAAAATGCGGCGCGCCACAGCGCAAGGTGAATATCGGCTTGCGGCCACACTTGTCCTATGCTTGGCATATATCCGTACAATCTCTCTGAGTCCCAGTTACCTACTTACCAGGATGTCCTTTTTTGTTATGAGTTGAAAGATTTCATATAGGGCGACTCCGAAGCGACAGTTATGAACCTAGGAGTAAAGAAGTTACAGAAATAGTTGCAAAGAAGGATGAAAATACTTTCAAAAAGTCATCTATTCCGATAGTTTCACACAGAATTGTACAAATGCTCACCACATACCATAAGAAATTTCTGACTCTTAAACAAATGTTTTTAAGGAACCCAATAGGTTTGAGCTCTAAAAGAGACGACTTTGTCTCTTCTGCCGGAAAATTATTT
>NW_017537617.1:26857-48150 GCF_001853355.1 Bactrocera latifrons | reverse complement strand
AATGTAGGTGCGTCGCACATAGATTCTTCCTCAAACGATGCTGATGATGAATCTTCTCTTCCATCCAAACAAAACACACTAGTATTAGAACACACTGCTTTAGCTGCCCAAAGATTTGGAGTAAGTGATAGAGCAGCGGCCTTGATTGTTTCATCTGCTTTTCTGGATGCCRAAAAAGCAGGTTTGATAACAGAGGATCAAGCTAGCTTTGTCACCGACAAATGCAAGATTAGTCGGGCAAAAAAAAGTGTTTTAGTTAAGCTCCAAAACACCGAAAGTATTGACTCTGTATATGGGCTGTATTTTGACGGCCGCAAAGAAAATACACTTACACAAAGAGGAACATATTTCTCTTATAGCGGAACCTGGATGTCATTACTTTGGCCACGTCACCTCTCCTTCCGGGTCAGCTGAGGATGAGACGCAAGCTATATGGCAACATTTACAAGACAATTCAGTTGATGTGGAAYATCTAGAAGTTGTCGGTGCTGATGGCACCAACACGAACATAGGTTGGAAAGGTGGAATCATTCGGAAACTAGAAGAAAGGATAGGTAGGCCATTACAGTGAGTTCTTTGTCTTCGACATTTCAACGAACTTCCATTTCGTGCTCTTTTCGAACACATAGATGGTATCTCAAAGAGGCCAAATACATTCTCTGGCAACAGAGGTAAACTGCTCCCTGATTGTGAGAAGTTGCCTGATGTCAAATTTGAAAGTTTTCCATCCTGCCAATTACCTTCTGAGGTTATTAATCCGACCCAACTTAGCACAGACCAGGCAACGGATAGAAGTCAGAAAGTTGGCCCTTGGCCGTCTTCTGGCAGCCAGGGAAGCTGAGTCTGACACTGTAAATGGAAGGGTTAGATGTGATAAAATGCCAAAGCTGAATTTCAAAGCTAATAATTATTACGATATGAATAACTGGAAGACTATTACCTTGACTGTTCCACCAGTTCTTTGTTCAGTTTCTAACGAAGAACTCATAAAAGGGCTGTCGGGTGACACTGCAGAGGTTTGGTGAATTCCCCTCTCACACCGTGGCAGCCGAGAGAACCATCAAACTGGTGACAGAGGCATCTTCTAAAGTTATTGGCCCCCAATCTCGTGATCGTKTTATACGCTCTACACTGAAATCTAGGCAACAAGTGCCAAAGTTTAGTACAAAATCTGATTTGATCAATAAATTTCACACAGATTCAGACTAAAACAAGACTGACATATGGTTGGTTGGTTGGGTTGGGCTTGGGAGGAACCCGAAGAGCAGCCACCTCCACGCGGTAGGTTCTGGGTGACCAACACAGGTTAGCTGAGAGCTCTTGCACTGTGGCGCGCTGCATTTTCGCTCGTATCTCGGGAACGGTTCGTCCTACGGTCATGATCACATATACCATTTCGGTAGAAAATGACGTAACAAATAACTTTTGTTTTATACATTTTGTCATGAGATGGGTAGATGGGTAGGTAGACAATTTCACGATTTTAGGCGAATTTCCGAAATTTCAAGGCCGGAGTTGGGGTTGATGATGCAATCCGATCTCAAAACAAAAAGTTGCATTGCAATCAGGAAGTACAAAGGCAACGAAAAAAGTCTAGAATCGACCCACCCTAGTAGATACCGCTTACGCGATTATAGCCGAGTTAACAACCGCTCGCCAGTCGTTTCTTCTTTTCGCCACGTAGCTCCTCTGCTTCCCCCGGCATGTACAGCGTCGAATACTTTCAGAGCTGAAGTGTTTTCGTCCATTCCGGCAACATGACCTAGTCAGCGTAGCCGCTGTCTTTTAATTCACTGAACTATGTCAATGTCGTCGTATATCTCGTACAGATCATCGTTCCATCGAATGCGATATTCCCGCAAAGGACCATAAATCTTTCGCAGAACTTGTCTCTCGAAAACTCGCAACGTCGACTCATTAGTTGTTGACATCGCCCACGCCTCTGCACCGTATAGCAGGACGTTTATTATGAGTGACTTATAGAGTTTGGTTTTTGTTTGTCGAGAGAGGACTTTGCTTCTCAATTGTCTACTCAGTTCGAAGTAGCACCTGTTGGCAAGATTTATCCTACGTTGGATTTCCAGGCTGACATTGTTGGTGGTGTTTACACTGGTTTCAAGATAGACGAAATTATCCACGACTTCAACAGTTACGTGAGAGCCTAGTCGCGAGTGCGACGACTGTTTGTTTGATGACATTAGATATTTCGTCTTGCCCTCGTTCACTGCCAGACCCATTTGCTTTGCTTCATTGTCCAGTCTGGAGAAAGCAGAACTAACGGCGCGGATGTTGAGGCCGATGATATCAATATCATCGGCATATGCCAGCAGCTGTACTCTCTTATAGAAGATTGTACCTTCTCTATTTAGTTCTGCAGCTCTAATTATTTTCTCCAGGAGCAGGTTGAAGAAATCGCACGATAGGRAATCGCCTTGTCTGAAACCTCATTTGGTATCGAACGGCTCGGAGAGGTCCTTCCCGATTCTGGCGGAGCTTTTGTTGTTGCTCAACGTCAGTTTACATAGCCGTATTAATTTTGCGGGGATACCAAATTCAGACATCGCGGCATAAACTCAGCTCCTCTTCGTGCTGTGGAAAGCAGCTCTGAAATCGACGAAGAGGTGGTGAGTGTTGATTCTCCTTTCATGGGTATTTTCCATGATTTGGCGAATGGTGAATATCTGGACGGTTGTTGATTTCCCAGGTCTGAAGCGACACTAATAAAGTCCAATAAGTTTGTTGAGGATGGGCTTTAATCTTTCACACAATACGCTCGATAGAACCTTATATGCGATATTGAGGAGGCTTATCCCACGGTAGTTGGCGCAACTTGTGGGGTCTCCTTTTTTGAGGGTTGGACATAGCACACTTAAATTCCAATCGCGAGGCGTGCTTTCGTCCGACCATATTTTACAAAGAAATTAATGMATGCTTCTTATCAGTTCTTCGCAGCCGTGCTTGAATAGCTCGGCCGGCAATCCATCGGTCCCCGCCGCTTTGTTGTTCTTCAGGCGGGTAATTGCTATTCGAGCTTCTTCCTGGTYGGGTAATGGAACGTCTGCTCCATCGTCATCGATTGGGGAATCGGGTTCGCATTCTTCTGGTGTTGCGCGTTCACTGCCATTCAGCAGACTGGAGAAGTGWTCCCTCCACAATTTAAGTTTGCTCTGGGCATCGGTGACTAGATCACCTTTGAGGGTTCTACAAGAGTATGCTCCGGTCTTGAAACCTTCGGTAAGCCGCCGCATTTCTTCGTAGAATGTTCGAGCATTACCCCTGTCGGCCAGCTTATCAAGCTCTTCGTACTCACGCATTTCGGCCTCTTTCTTTTTCTGTCTTTAAATGCGTCTCGCTTCCCTCTTCAATTCTCGGTATCTATCCCATCCCGCACGTGTTGTGGTCGATCGTAACGTTGCGAGGTAGGCAGCCTGTTTCTCAGCTGTTCTTTTGCACTTTCTGAAAACCAATGGTTTCGGTTGMAGCTGTATGTAAGTAGTTTGAAATGCCGTTCCACGGTTCACTTATTCAGAGTTGTTGACGATTGCTCTCAGAGAGCAGGAGTGCAAACCGAGATGAAAATCGTTCGGCTGTCTGTTGTGATTGCAGCTTCTCGACGTCGAACCTTCCTTGTGTTTGATTTCGTGCGATTTTGGCTGCACAGAGGCGGGTGCGAATCATCGCTGCAACAAGATAGGGGTCCGATTCAATGTTAGGACCTCGGAGCGCACGCACATCTAAAACACTGGAGACGTGTCTTCCATCTATCACAACGTGATCGATCTTCTTGGTGGTTTTTCGATCAGGAGACAGCCAGGTAGCTTGATGTATCTTCTTATGCTTGAATCTAGTACTACAGATAACCATATTTCGGGCCTCGGCGAAGTCGATCAGCCTCAACCCATTTGGGGATGTTTCCTCATGGAYGCTCAATTTACCGACTGTAGTGCCAAAGATAGCTTCTTTCCGCACCTTGGCGTTAAAGTCACCAAGCCCGATTTTGACATCGTCGAGGGGGCAGCTCTCATAAGTACGTTCCAAGGACTCATAAAAGTCATCTTTGGTCACATCGTCCTTCTCTTCCGTCAGGGCGTGGGCGATTTGTTGAAGAACCTCGCTTTGATGCGGATTGTGGATAGACGTTCATTTACTGGAGTGAATGATAGTACTCGGTGACGGAGTCTCTCTCCCACCACGAATCCCACACCAAATTTGCGCTCCTTTATATGGCCACTGTAGTAAATGCAACAAGGACCTACTCGCCTCTGTCCTTGTCCCGTCCATCGCATTTCTTGGACGGCGGTGATGTCAGCCTTTATTTTCACGAGGAAATCAACCATCTGGGCAGCGGCCAGCGAACTTTCCTCACTTGCGTGAACTTCTACATATGACTCCGTCCTCCTCGTTAGCAGTCATTACGATGTTAAAAAAGTGGTGAATCTGTTTGAAAGGAATAAAATTTACGATAATTGCAGATTATAATGCATTTGCGCTTACGATGCGAAAAGAAAAGATACCCCCAGAGTCGCAAGATGGCGGTTATTTTTAAAGCAATTTGACTACTAAGTTTTACGCAGGTCCGGAAATCACATGAGACATGTAGATACCTTCAGCAGAACGCATTGCTTACAAATGAAAAATACTTTAAGACATCGGTTGAATGATGATGTATCGAAAACAGTTAAGGTTATATTAGAAAATGGTCAAGATTTCTAAATCGCTTATGAAATTTTATGCAAATTCCCCGCCATAAAGTCGTTGTTTCCTGTTCTATGAAAGAGGACATAATACAGATAGTGTATAGACAAAATCACTTCACTGCTCGTAAAACACAAGTTAACACACAAAATTACTCTACTAGGTCATTTTATATTCTGAAACTACGCCAGAAAGTTGCTAGAATAGTAACCAGTTGTATAGCAAATGCAAAAATGGGCAAAAAAGAAAGGTGTCTTACTCCAATTCCTAAAGATGACCAACAATTAGGCAACTATTACTTAGACCGTTTAGGACCGTCGACGGTTATGGCAAAACGTTATCACATTTTATCACTTGTAGACGCATTTTCCAAATTTGTCTGGTTATATCCAACAAAAGGCACTGGTGCATCAGAGATGATTGATAGGTTAAGTAAAAATTTATTTATGGAAATCCAAAAGGAATCATCACTTACAGAAAGCAGCTTTTACCTCTCAAGCTTTTAAAGACTATTGTAGTGAGCAGAGAATACAGCATCTATATGTAGTGGCGGAGTTGCTATGCAGCAAAGTATGTTGCGGTCTTTTAATAAAGATCGATCGTCTGTGGGGTTGTAAGATATAGGTTTGCAATTGTTTTGTGGCTTTTATATTTGTTATAATTGTCTTTGCGATTTCTTTAAGATATCTGTTTGTTATTAATATCTTTTCTTTTTCTCGGCTTATCGGATCGGTTTAGGAATGGTTTTCACTATCATCGGTTAGCCGTGTATGGAGATCAACCACCCTGATATGACCTTCTGAACCATAGTGAATTTTTTTCTATGTGGCCAAGCCCCCATTCTGTAGAGGGGAGATAATCGTCGTAAAATAGGACACAATATCCAAGCATTGACGCCTGTTCTAGAATTTTGCAATTATATCTCTTGAGAAGGTCTTTGTAATGGGAAGCCACGTCGAGCGACGAGGCGAGCAAATGCCGCGAGAAAAGCCTCCTTCGTCAGATTAGAATATAGCTCGCGGTGTACTGCCTTGGTCGTAAAACAAACAAAGACAGCTACATAGACTTTCAAGAGGGTACAGCAAAATCGACACCTGTAGTGGTGAAAGGCACTGCGAAATTACTGCGTTCAGGTAGAAGTGCAGCCATAATTTGCATTCGCATTTTCTGCTTTTGCATATTGTAGATCTTGCACATGAAATTGGATTTCTTGATTTGGAGCTTCAGACGTGGAATATAATACTCTTGGCGTACCACATTATGCATGATTAATATGTGAATGTAATTCAGGAGTTGTTCGGCAAATGGAGACTTCACAGGTATTATTATGGGGTGGCACTTGATTTATGTTAGGCTTGAATTAGAAAGCCGAACATTGGCACCAAACACACCTTTCGTGTCTAGAAGGGGGTTTAGAACTCAGAGTGAGATCTTTTTTTCAATCGGCTTCAATTCTCTTAGTAATAATATGACGCGCCTAAACTAGCGCGTTTGAGTTGATGCGAAAGAGCGACCGCGTTCTGTAAGGCTTGGTGCGATAATATGGTCCTTAAAGTTTAAGTTTAACTCGCAATATGAACTTGAACGACAACTCTAAGGGCTCGGGGTAACAATGAAAAAGTTCAAGGATGTCAGTATCATCCAGGGTTGTATGATAAGTGTCGATTTTTCGACTTTCTGAGGCAATTATGTTGCGCATTGGCGATTGAGGCGGTAGATTAGATAACCATCTGGAGCCATTCCACCAAAGCGTGGTGGTGGCAAAGAGCGAGGATTTGCACCTTCTTTTATCGAGATCGGCAGAATTGTCAGCACTGGCTACGTGTCGCCATGTGGCTGATCCCTCTAGGTCAAGTATCCGCAACGTTCGGCAAGAAATATATGTTTTAGCCGCATGTGGGGGTTTCTCCAAACAGGCTAGAACTTTTTCGGAAACAGACCAAAGACACAGTTTTTATTTCGCCATGTCTAAGTGGGTAGGCAAGATGGAAACTAGTTTTGCTAGTAACAGAGCGCTACGGAGTTCAGGTCGTGGTAGACTTAGCATTTTTATAGGTGCAGTTTTTGATTTTGCGACTAATAAATGGTTTGTGGTTGCGGTATCGCTTTTTGGGCGCACATATATAGGCACAATATGCCTTTTCAGAGGCCCGTAAAATGTCCTTCAGCTTATTAGTGAACTAGCAGCATTTTTCTAAGCGAAGAGGTTTCACTTGTTCGACAGACAGAATGTCGTCTACATACGTGTGTTTTCGGTGAAAATCCTGATCATCTTTATGTATATGAGTACCATTAAATCTGGTTGGAGTATGCATCCGGTAAATAGAATATCGTCTTTAGAATTCCCTGGGCTAGTGAATTTTCAAGCATTGAATGAGTAGTATTTGCCTTTAATGATTTTTTCGTATGGGGTTACTTCCTCCATATGATCTAAATGGAGGTATTCTTCTAAGACACCATAATTGTCTTGTTTGAGCTCACCTTATCTAAGTCGATTTTTTTCATGCTTAGAAACTGCTGTATTGCAGAGGTGCGAAAGCGACCTATAGCGAGTAAGTCTAGAAATTGTTATTTTACGACTGCCAAGAACGATGTGCCGACCGTTATCTAATCGAGTAGTTGTGGCTTTGTAAAAATCTTCACAATACTGGTCTTCTGGCGTTGTAATTGAAATCGGAGGAGTTCTTCTAACCCTCAAAATTTCCTTAATAGTAATTAAGGTATTCATTGGATATTTCTTCAACTAGAGCTGTCATGTTGGTAATTGATTCCGGAACTAGTCCACTTAGTATGCAACCGAATATAGTATTTTGCGCTAGAAGGGTGTTTGAAAAGTTTTCAACTCCTTCTAGTATAATTTGCCGCATAGAGTTTCTGACTAAGAGAAGGTCTATTTGAGCGGCGGTATTGCAGTTGGTAAATTACGGTAAGACTATAGCTTCTGCTTGAATGCTCTTATCCACTTGAGGGGAAATTAGTGTGATGGGGGCAGATTTTATTTGAGTTTTGTGGTGCTCCTCCGCATATTCGCGTAATTTCAAAATTGGCTTGTTTTGTTGGCAGTTTGGCCTATTTTTTTGTCTATAAGGGCTCTAAGTTCGGTTTTCGATGGAGGCAACTGCTGTAGGTAGTAATATTCTACTTTGAATGTCGCTGTGTAGCGATTTAATTTTGTGCCTTCTAGCAACATGGTGTTTCTTGGCAAATATTGGGATTTCGTTAATCGGTAGTTACAGTTTCAACTAAACCCATGGTTCTTTTGAAGAATGCGCTACTGTATAGGGAAAATTATTAAAGTGTAACATAAATTGATGACTCTTATGGCAATAAACGTAATTAAATTTACTTTCACAATTACTCAGATTATAAGCATGGCTCAAACAGTTTGTGTAGAGTCTTTTTGACTTCTCGCAAGTTTTAAGCTAATACCGTCCTGTTCATAGTTCGCATGACGCATATTTATTCTGTTTGGATGTGAACGGTTGAGTTTTTAAAAGAATGTGATTTAAGTAGTTGTTGTTACTAGCTTACGGTCTAATGAAACTTCGGTTTTAGTCTGACCATTGGTTTATCTACCCTTTCCGCAATTTCATATTGGGTAGTTATGAAATCTTTCATTTGTTGCCGCTTTAGCCATTTTCTTCGTGCTGAGAGCGATTGCTCCCGCGTAGCATATGTTTACCAGTATGGGGTCCCAATTGTCAATGAGAATATTCTGTGTCGATAAAACCGTTCTTTCTGGATTTTTGATAAATTCCTTAATAATAACAATTATTTGTCGACTTTCAATTTTTGCCCTTATGATAATTTAGGATGGATTATGTGCATGGCCCTAAACATTTATGTGAAATATGAAATTTTTTCTGTATCGCCTGAACTTGTTCCTTGGGCTTGTGTTTGTGGCAGCTTTACGCTCGCGCGTCGTAAACCATACATAAGTAACGTTAATAAAAAGAAGAGGTTGGCGTTTTCTGAACAACATTTAATCAAACCGTATGGGTTTTTAATATATTTATTTGGTTCAAATATATCACGAAAGGTGTGGGGAAAAACCAATGAAGAGTCGCAAGGAAAAAATGTATTGCCAATGGTAGAGTACTATTGGGTAATGTTATGGTTTGCGGGTGTATGGTTGCATCTAGAGTTGGACATTTGGACTTTATTAGTGAAACCGTGGATAAGCATATGTATCTGGACATTTCATGAGAAAAATTTAAATTTTAAGTGTGCTTAAATCGGCTGTTAATATCAGCAAAATCAATTTCCAAAAGGTTACGGACCCAAAATACACATTGTATCTTGTACGCGCAGGTTTGTTATGGAAATAAAAATAGCTCCACAGGTCCCGCAATCACTAGACATGAATGCTAATCAAAATATCTCTAACTTTTTGAAAACCCGTATTCGAAAACATGGAAATTCTTCAAAATAAGGCCAAAAAACTGGATCATCGACATAATGGGTCAAAATATCCGGTAATAATACTAGAAATCGAGTGGGGAGCATAAGTCGACGTCTGCAGACAATAATTGCAACAAAATATAGGCCAAAAACCGCCAAAATTATTGTAATTACTTCCGATGTATATAAATAATCAATGGTGTACGTAAACTTTTTTGATATGAATTAGTCACATTTTAAGCTTTTTAGCATTTACATATTTTATTTGTGTAAAAATAAATATTTTTATATGCTATATTTTATACATATCATATACATATCTTGAAATGGATAGAAAAAAAAACATAAAATTGATTCATTTTGAAACTAATAAACGTGTCGTAATTTATTTATTTATTTATTAAAGAAAATACAATTATGAATAATTATACTACCTATAAAGTATAACAGCACTAGCGGCAGGGCCTTCGGCTGAGGGAATAAATTAATTTGTACATTTAATTTCAAATATTAGTAATGAGTTAGTGTTATGACTAATGTTAAAGTATTATAGGTTCACACGTACGTGTATTACAGATATACGTGAGTTATAAATATATACAAGGAGAAGGCCCTGGCAGCCAGTGCTTTATATCTATAAGTGGAACGATTATTTATAATTATTTTTCTTTTAAATAAATAAATAAAAAAATATATAGATATATACGTGTGTATGTAATACAATGTAATACATATATAATTCTATATACAAAGCTGTGATATTAGGTTCATTTTAGATAAGGTGTTTGAATTGGGCTCTGGAGATGAAGTTGTAGATATTTTTTATGTTGGCAGTTGTTGGTTCTTGGAGAAGTTTCGAAAGAGAGGATTCAGCAAGTATGCTTCTGGTGCTGAATGTTGGAAAGGCCTTTAAGCTTCGTCTTACTGTCATGTGATAAGGTGCATGGATTTTTTTAATCCTCCATGATGTCCGTAGATTGGTAGTCCGTAGTCAATAACCGATAAAATTAGAGATCTCACGACGTTGATTAGTGTTGTAGGATGAATGAATGAATGTCGTGAGGATAAGAACTTAATTATCTTTAACCTTTCCAAAAGTTTTTTTCTTATATATAAACAGTGGCTTTTGAAGTTAATATCGCTTACAGTAGATATACTTATGTTGCTAAAAGTGATATTAATATTATTAGAGTTTCTTTTGCGACAGATGTGTAAGATGTTACATTTATTTAATCATAACTTAKCGCCAGATGTGAGAGCCCAATTAGATATATTATTAAGTATTTCCATAAAAGTTAGTTTGACGTTATCCAAATCAAGGTGTTTTCAAAATATCAGAATATCATCTGCAAACATACAATGCTCGACTTGGTAATTTCATAGTATCTGGCTGATTTCATTAAATACAATTATAAATATGACTACAGATAGAGGAGAACCTTGAGGAACCCCATTTTCTAGCGGAGAACAGTGAGAAAAACTATTGTGAACTTTGACCCAAAATTTACGACTAGTAAGAAAATTTTTGAGGATATTGTATATTTTCGATCCTAATTTCCAATTTACTATTTGTTTTAGAGCTTGCTGAAGACCGATACGATCATAGGCTTTTTCAAAGTATAAGCTTAAGTAAGTAACGTGTCCGTTGTTGGAAATAACTTTGGAGCAATGGTGTTCAAAGTGTAAACGGGCGTCTATTGTATCTTGGTTTTTTCGGAAATCCACTTGGTTCTGAGTGATTAATCTATTTTTTTCTGCGTATCACATCAATCGTTTGGAGATTATTTTCTCCAAGACTTTACCCAAACAAGAAAGCAGCGAAATAGGTCTATAGGTCGTAATTTCTGATAAAGATTTTGTTGTAAAAGTTAACTATTCTATTTTTAACGCCTTGCGGGATGTTTCTTAACATGTCATAGGAAATCCTGTCTAAACCGGGAGTTTTACCATTGGAGGTGGAAATTGCGAAATCGAATTCGGCAGTGGAAATATTTGATTCAAATTTTAGCGCTGAATTGCTAAGTTTGTCGTTAGGTGGGAGTATATGGCTTAGAATATTTTGTTTTTCAGCCACAAACTGTTTAGTAAAAGTAGAGTCACAGGAATAAGAGCTCCAGTACGAGGCGGACGCGTTCGCTATCATATTTCGGTCGTTTTTTAATCCAGATTGGGTGTTCAAATAGTTCATATTACTAGGCTTTTTCCCGCCAGACAAGCGTCTTATATCTCGCCTGTTGAGGCGAAGATTTCGGATTGATATTTTCAGTAAATTCTTCCAGACTATTTTTCTTCGCCGTTTTGGTTTGACTTTTGGTTGTATGTTAAAAGGTCTAGAAGGTTACGTGTTTCTTTATACTTATACCAGCTTTTATGTTTTAGTGATCTAACATTTTCTAGTTCACTATTCCACCATGGCTTATATCGGTGCTGATATGTATTTTTGGTTTGAGGTATGGTGTGATATGCTGACGAACATATTATTTTCCGTTTATGTGCAGCCTATTGGTTGATGTTATTAGAAACAATATACTATGAGCAAAGATCTTTGTAACTCCTCCAATTGGCTTTGTTGGTTAAAAAAATGGTTTGAACTTTTTTGTTGACGTATCTGCGTGAACCCCGATTTCTGTCATCAACGGGAAATGATCACTGCCGTCACTTTGGACCTTCCAAGAACATAAAGGAAAAATATTGGAGAAACATGTAGTAACGTCTACATGAGTGAAAGATTGATGGGTGGGGAAGTGTATAGGGCTGCCATCGTATAAAACTATGAGATTACTGCAAWGTAAGGCATCTTCGATTTTTGTACCTCTATCGTTTGATAAAGAGGAACCCCAAATCGGGCTCCATGACTTAAAATCACCCATCTAAAGTATATGACTTTGTGGTGTATTCAAAATGTGTAAGATGTCTGAGGAGGAGAAATTTTGTTTAGGTGGAATGTAGGTATTAATTATTGTTAGTTTCGAGTTGATTAGTATCTCCATCGCGATAGTGAGTAAGGTATTATCCGTGAAAGCCATGTTTTATGAAAATTGCCTCACCTTGCTTGCTGTATTGATCCCCAGTTATTAAAAAAATATCCATTGTAGCCACATTTAGGTTTGGGATAGATATTATGACGTAAATGTGGTTCTTGTAAACATAAGACTGAAGGTTTCAAGTCTTCAATAATTATCTGCAATTCGTGATAATTATATCCGCAGATGTTCCACTGCAAAATTGAAATCATTGAAAAGAACTTAGGAAATTGTAGGAGTGTTATGTTGTTATATGTGCGTAAAAAAGTTTATTATTGTGGGTCTCGCTTATTAGTTGGTAATGGTTATTTATTGTATGCATAGGAAGCAGGAGTAGTGAAAGAAGAATTGAGTGAAGAAATTGGGTTCGGATTTATTGTTTTTTCGGTGCTGATTCGTTGTTGTAGGTAAAGCCATTTGAGGTATTATTGGTTTCTGTTGGATTGCCGTTTTGTTAAAGAATTTCCTTCTTTTTTTTTTTTGTTTTAAGAATTCGTATAGTCCGTTATCACTGTTTGAGATTTGAGGAAAAGAGATGATGTTTGATGTTGGATTTTGTTGTTGATCAATCAATAGTAGTAACCAATGCAAATTGGTTTTTTGGATTACGCTTTGTGTTGTTTCTTTTAATTTTTTTTTTTTGGTTGTTATTAGTAATTGGGTTATTGATAATAGATGCGAAAGAAGGGCCACCAACAATTGATGGAGTTTAGATTTGATATATATTAATCGCTTCTTTCATTGTACATTTGTTTTGTACTTGAAATTTTAATATTTCTTTTGATTGCAAAAATTTGGGGCATGATCTGTCAAAAGATGGGTGATTTCCTGTGCAATTTGTACACATTGTACGAGTGCATACGTCGGGGTTGTGGGGGGGTAGATTGCAATGTTCACACATTTTTGGGTTTTTGCAGCGTTTCGCAGTGTGATTTAATTTACCGCAGTTTTTTGCATTGCATGGGGTTAGGGAAATAAGGTCTAACCTTGACAAAATGCCATATGACATCAATGTGGTTGGGGAGTTGGTACCTGTCAAAAGTAAGGAGGCAGACTCCGGTATGTTTAGGTTTTCCATCTATGCTTTTGTAGAATTTGTGTATGAATGTATAAGAATGAATTGCAAAACAGTTATAAATATTTAATGGTTTATTTATGTCAACGGACGATATGATAATGTATTTAGGATTTCTCACTTGTATTTCTGGTAGACTGGGAAAAGGTTCAAATTGTGTTTTTTTTTTTCGTTTTGGTTGGGGATCAGAAGCCAGCAAGGCGAATCTGTTATTCCCGAGATTAGGGGGTCCGGAGGCCATTGTTTTTATATTTCAAACTGTAAACTTCTATTCACTCTATTTTACAGTATTGTAGAAAGTACTGATTAGATCAGTTAGATAAACTCAAAAAAAAAAAAAAACACTGATTATTCACTTAAAGAATCAAGCGCAAAAAGGACCGCGAATAAAACACACGTCTGCTCGATACGAGTGATAGTCGGTGACTCATGTGTCGTAATTTAATAGAATTAGGTGTACGAGTTGTGTTCAAAAAGTATCGCGAATTTTGAATTTTCGCGAGTTTCGTATATTCGAATTTCGAATGTTTTGTGGCGTTATGTTGGTACTCATGTCTCTCACTTATGTCGACAAGCTCGGTCATTTTGAATGTTCATTTAATTGTTGACAGCTGCTTTGCTTGCACGTGGTTTGGATCGTCTTCGATTTTTACCTATTCAAAAAATGGATCAAAGAACCTGTATAAAATTGTGTGAAAAACGAAATTAAGTGCACGGATGCATTCCGGATGTTGCCTGTGGCATACGGAGAAGCTACCTTGGACCGAAGCAACGTTTATCGGTGGTACAAAATGTTCTCAGAAGGCCGAAAAGATGTGACAATAATTGGCTTTTGCACCACGATAACGCCCCTGCTCACACATCGTTGCTTGTGCGCGACTTTTTGGCCAAACACAACACACTAATGATGCCGCAGCCACCTTATTCCCCAGATCTGGCCCCCTGTGACTTTTTCTTGTTACCTTAACTGAAGATGCCCATGAAGACGACGTTACGCTTCTCTTGACGAGATAAAGACGGCATCGAAGGAAGAGCTGAAGAGATAAAAAAAAAAATGATTTTTTGAAGTGTTTCGAATATTGGAAAAACCGTTGGTACAAGTGTATAATATCTTATGGGGATTACTTTGAAGGGGACAAAATAGATAATTCATGAATAAATAAAAAATTTTTGAAAAAACACAAAATTCGTCGGACTTTTTGAACACACCTCGTATGTAAACTTTATTGGTCCACTCTATGTACATATGTATCAGTGTGATATTTTATAAGTTTAACATAAGTAACATTAAAAATTATAGCTAACGCTTATATTCGAGTTAACATAAGTAATATAGCTGACGCTAACAATTACAGTTGACGCTAATATTTGTCAACAGGAAGTATGTAACATCCACCATGAGCCGCTAAAGCTAAGATTATTGAGAATATACGGGACARGTAGAATAAGGTCACTTTTTGTTTAAGTATAAAATGTAAAATTAGTTGGAATTTAATTTTTGAATAAAGAACGGACCATACAAAAAATTAAAAAACTTTTTTTCGGGGCCGAAGTAAAAGGCCAATAAGTTATATACGCATAGCATGCAACGAGACCGCAAAAACTAAAGTAGATAACAAAAGGTAAATAATAAAACAGTGTTGTTTTGGAATTATATTTTGCGCTGGTAAATATATTTGTACTAAGAACATGTAAATTGCGTTTGTACTATTACTATTATTATATACATATTTTTTTTTTTTTGTTTTAGCAATAAAATATGTTATTGTATATTGAGGTTGTTTGATTTTATGTTGTATCTTTACCTTTAGCCTTTTTATTGCCTTATTTTATATTTTGATTATTGCTTTAATAAGTAGAAAGGGTTATTACTAGACGTTTGGGCAAGTATAAACTTGAATATTTATACATGTATCTTTTTTTGGTTTTGTGTTTAACAACACGAAGGTAAGCTTTTGGACAGTCACTAAAATATTTATATTCCAAAATAACTATATGATATCAACCGTTTTGTCTTATATCGGTAATTCGGTTGGCACCGTAGAAGGAGGATTTGAGAGAAGTAAGGGTGCCCATGCATCATTTGTTCTGCTCCTCTTGGCTCAGCTGGTTGGCTTTGATTTTTGTGTTGTTTATTTTGTTGTTTTGCTTGACTCATGTTTTTTTCCTCTCCGCGCCAGTTTATATTGAGTTATGTTCAATTTTATTTTTGTTTCGCACCATTCTTTTGTTTTTGTTTGCGTACTTTGTCACTTCACTTTTCTTTGTACATTTATAATATGCTTTTTTCTTTTCAAATGTATTGTGTCACTGCGCTTTTGCTTCGAAAATCTGTGCTTTTTTGTGTAAAAAATGTTAACGGTTTTAATCCGTTGTTTTAGAGGTATAAGTATTAGGGTGCTTCAAAAAAATATTTGTGAATTTTTGATTTTTTTTTTTCAACTCTTCAAACAACAAAACATCCCTCAAGACAGCGCCTGGCTGAACTCTAAGTTGTCGCTATTTTTTTTAGGTTCCCATGCATTTAACATAGATGTTTAATGTAATTGATCTAAAATTATTCACTCACTACCATTTTGTTAATAAAAGACTACAAGCGTCATTTATGTTTAAATCCACTAGGTTAGCAATAGAAAGTCAATAGCATTGCTAAAATACAAGCGTCTTCAACTAATGGTAAACGAATGCGGCAAACGAAAGAAGTAAAGTGCGAGGGAAGCGAAGAAGTAATTACTAGTAAAGCAGTGAATTGAAATTAGAGCAAAAGAATAATAGAAACGAAGAAGTAGAGAAGTTGAATAAGCTGAAAGAAGAAAGCGAGAAGTTTAAATAAGAAGAAGAAAATTTAAACGAGGAAATTAAGTAAAATTTAAATAAGAAGAAGAAAATTTAAACGAGGAAAGGAAATAAAATAATTGAAAAGTTTAGTAAACTGATGGAAGAACAGAGGAGTTGGACGAAGAAAGCAGATAAGTTCAATATATGATCGGCATATAATATCATTTCGTTTCTATTAGCATAATTTTATTAGTTTGTTTAGAATCAACTTTTGTTTCGGTATGAATTTTTCTGATATTCCTTAAATATCGTTTTATTTGTACGTGAAGCCAAACAAACAGTACAGTTTCAGACACACGCTGAAGTTGATCGTTCCGCCGAAGTAAAACAATGCCTCGGTTTTCTAAATTTTCTCCCACGACGACAATAGCCACTTCATCAATTGATGGCGCATTAAAACGTCCAGCATGTTGTCCTGCAGATGCCTTATCGGCTCTGATGACAATTTTATGATTATCTGATGGCATGCGGTCTAATGCAGTTGTGAATAATGCAACTAATTCATTGTGTTGATGGAAAAATGTTTTAAGTTTTTCCACAATGGATCTTTTCACTGAGTTGTTGTGTGCGCAACGCTGATCGACTTCTCTTGCTGAATCGCCCATAAAATATATTTGCAAAAATTTATAGTTTTCATCAGGCATTGGCAATAAGGAACCTGTTCGATGATATATTTGACCCTGAATGTGCAAGAATATAAATATGTATTTAGGTACTTGTATATTGTCTTTTGAGTGCAATGATACTGTAGGTACCAAAGAATATGTTTACCAGTAAAAATAGTGAAGGGASGACTAAAATAATAAATCATCAAATAGTATAACGGGATAGAACTCTGCAAAAGTAATGCTTTTAAAGTGTTTCATTGCATGACTTAAAGTTGCCCAAATCGAATAGAAACTATCCGGGTGTAAACTCTCTTCCATTTAAGTAACATATATTATGCTGATGGTACTTCCCTGGCTTTAATCCTTGAAAGTCGTAAGAGTATGAAATATTTGGTTATATCTGACGTTAGTTCTTTCTTACTTGGTTACTATAAAGTTTAGCCGGCGCCCGAGGGAATTTCCCCGAGTCTGTTTCTTTCACCTTGTAATTGTATTAAATGTTCGGTTATACCCGAATGTAGCCCTTCCTTACTTGTTTACTTTTGTTAGTCTGCTAATAAATATGAATGAAATTAAATTAAAATGTTTCACTCTAAATTTTTTAATAATGGATGAGGTATTCCCAGTGGTTGCACTGACTGTTTCGATCCCTGCATCTTATTGCTTGTACTGATCGCAATGATTCTCCACAAGATTTTAAATCGTTTCTCCATTCAGCACTTCTCCCCTCTTCTTCGGTGTAATACTCTGTATGTATGCAGTACCATCGGCTCGTATTGTAAGACATTTTAAATGGTGAAGATTTCGGAAGAGGGAAGAGGAGTATAAGATGGTAGGGACAACCGATTTTCCAACAGATCTTAGACAAATCTCGTTGCACGAAAATGCGTCCAGCACTATAGTTGAAATAACTGGATCTTAATTTTTTAGGACACTTTATGGTAATATGTTTTCCGTCGATTGCATCTACATAATTCAGCATGTTCTAAATTTGGGAAAAATCAGTGATTATGCCTTGATATTGTCGTTGGATGGGTTTACTCAAATAAATTGTTGAAAGCATTTCCAACTAGCGTTGCATGTCTCCGACACTCGTTTCTCACAGTTGTATTTCCAATTTTAAAGCTCCTTGATATTTCTTAAAGGAAATTCCATATGCTAAGTACTTAACACTCCCCTCAATCAGTATAACAACTGGTGTTAAAATCAGAAAGCTTACAAAAGTGTCTTGTTCAGTGAAGCATTAACTTCAAGAAATTATCCGCGACAATCTTGTATGGGCAAACATATAAATATTAATAGGGTTTACACGTCATCATCTTTAACTTCTTTCTTTTAGCATATAGTATAATGTTATAATATTAACAAAACCAGAATTTTATTTGTTCTCTAGCACTTTCTAAAGTAACACATAGACTGCGAATGAAACTATCAGCTGTTTATGGTTATGATACAGCACCTACAATAATTTTACATTAAACTGGTTCAATCAACTGTTTTATTTGGTTATGGTTATGGCACCTATGATTGAATTTTAGGCATACGTGTGAAGATAGCTTACACATACTACTACAATCATACTTAAATGAAGAAAGAGGGCAATTACTAATTGAACAAGGTCATTTTAAAAAGTCAAATTAAAAATATTTAAATAGTTTGTACATACATACCTATATCAAATACCCAATCTATAATAATTTTTAATCGTTATAAATGTTGGATATTTTAATTTAAATACCAGAATTTTTTCTTATCTGGCTACAATGAAAAATTTTCGAGACCTCTCACACACACTCACAATAAATCGGGCATCTCTTTATGTCTGAAAACTATGTCGGTTCGCATAACATCAGCAACAATTACCGAAAAGTGCTAAGTATGCGTCAACAAGATAATGTGTAATTACGACATCAAACAAGTAAGGAAGGGCTGAGCTCGTGAAGCGAACATGTTTTACTCTTGCAACTTGCAAGAATCAAAACCAGGGAAATACCTTAAGGTGTAAAACCAATCCTATTAAGTAAAGTTAGCCGGATATTCGAAAAGCCTAATATTAGTTATATAGGAGCTAGGCCAAGTTTTCGCTGAAATGTTTATAGTTTAGGCACAAATAGTGATGAGACAAGGGTAAATACCTAAAAGGTAAATTGGKTATTTAAATGTAAATACCAAGGTATTTACCCAAGCGCTTGGGTATTTACCCAAAATGTGGGTATAAATCAGAACAAAGAAAAATTTAAATAAATTAATGGAATTCCATTTTTTAGTTGGCAAAATCTGCCATTACATTTATGTTTAGCGCCCGTGACATAGTGTGAATGAACTCCAATGCATCTACCTCCTCAGATGGATCTAGATCACTTCCTTATGAATTAGGATCTAGCAAATTCGTAGCTAAATGTATCGGTTTTACCGTTTTTTTAAATCGTGTGTTGAATATGGTTGATATCTCAGTTTTTTCGGCATCATTCAGTATCATATTCGGAGCAAACTCTAATTCAAGCTTGCTTTTAATTTCATTAAACTCGAAATATATACTTACAAATCCATTTTGTAATGAAACCAAATATGTTTGAGCTTAAATTTAATTGCTCCCAAAAATTTCGCTAAGTAACTGTGATTTAATATCGGCTTGTAAATTAACTTCTTCATGAACTCCTAAGGTCTGAAGGGATGCTTTAGTTTTTATTACACTCAGCATTGAATAGAAGAAACTTCCCCACCTTGTTTTGGGTGGCAGTTTTAATTGTTTACCGATTCTTTTCCTTTCACAATTTTAGCTAAAGTTGCTGTTAGAACTTGGTTGTTTTTAATTGTTTTCATTATATTTACAATATTTGAGTAAGCCTTCTGTAAGGTATCGCAATTTAAAAAATCCTGACAAACTAAATGAAAGCTATGCGCTACACAACGCATAGGTACAACATTCGAGCAGGTTTGTTTTACTATTTTGAACGCCTTTTGCATATTTGCAGCATTGCCACCAATTAACACAAACAATTTTTGTTCACCGTATTCCTTCATAATTTTAATAATTTCCTGTGGTAAGTACTGAGCTGTATGCCGATTGGCCTGTGTTGACAGACTTTTCACAAATACAGTTTCTGGCTATGATATGAGAAAGTTTACAACATTTTCATTACGAATGCTACTCCATCCATCACATTGAATATGTAAAAAATTTGCTGCGTTTAGTTGCAGAGTGATGTCCATACTCATCTCGTTATAAATTTTATCCAGATATATGCTGGAAATCGCTTGTCTAGTTGGAGTCTTGAAATGTGGATTAAGGTCCTTAAAAAAGTCCTTCCACAATGGGTGCTCCACAATTGCCGAAGGAGCGCCGGTTAAAAATATAGCCTTAGCTAACTTGTATTGTGCTAAATTCGATAGAAGATGCTTTTTTAAATCAGATGAAGGCGAAGAATAACCGTCTGTCTGTATCTTGGTTTTTGCCACTTTGGATGCAAGCATGTCTTGAACTCGTTGTTTTATTAATAATGGACACTTGATGCACGTTATTAAATGTTTTGCCATTTTATTTACATTCGCAAATTTGTACCGCTGTTCGCAATGTGAGCATGAAACTTTATTGATACTATCGCTTCTATGAAAATGTTTCCAAATAGTTTAATTTTTCGATCTTCCCATCATTTAGAATAAAATAATTAACACGCGCACTTTATTTCATGCACTATATTATGTCGAGCGGCTTCAGTTCTTACACTAGTTATATTTTATACGCCTCAACGTAAAATGCTCCAAGACGTTCCATATGTCAGTCCGTGCTGCAAGTCAATCAATCGGCGCCAAATCGACTCTAAACGGTCTTTATATACAGTATCACTTACGGCTTGGATCACTTATTTATCTAACGAACGAGCAGCAAAAGTTATTTTGTAAGCAGGGAACCAAAAACGATCTATTGTTTATTTTGTTATAAAAATATTATTAAGTAAGACTGGGAGCACCATATGACACGCGACCGATATTGGCCTATTATTGGACACATTAGATAACTCTTGACTACTTGTTTTACCTTCCCCATCGCATACAGCTTGCCTGTTGCTTAGCATAAGACTTAAGCAGACTAACCGATTCTGGTTAACATCAAAAGAAGTGACATCCGTTATCAGTGTAATCGCTGAAAACAATTTCCCATGTCAATAAATGCTGTTTTTTAAGCAAATTTTAGTTGCCTCAACTATATTATGTACAGCGGTATCCACCGATCTCCCTCTGACGTACACGTGATGTCAGAAGTCCAAATGTTATGGATGGAATTTATGTCAGTTATGGAAGTCGTCGAAAACTATACTTACTAATAGGAAGGACGTTCGACTCATCAATCTAGTACTTTGGCAATTTTCCATTTTGGGGGAGGAAAGCTTTAGTATTGGGCCACCTATCCTGGTGAATACACTAAACTGATACAGACATAATACATACATATATACAACCAAACAGCTAGATCTCCATCCGTGTACATTTTTGACAGCCCTGTGAAGATATCGTAGAAAGTTTTGGTTCCCTATTTAACCCTGGTTCTTTTTGTAACGGATCCCGCTCTTTAAAGAGGCATGGTTTCAAAATCCTCAATAATGCATTGTGTAACATTTCCTACTAGGGTGGGTCGATTCCGGACTTTTTTCG
>NW_017537617.1:24715-25862 GCF_001853355.1 Bactrocera latifrons | reverse complement strand
TATTTTTCTTCTTGCACTTGTCCAAAGGAAAGGAAATCTATCAATGAACAACCATTTTTCTTGGACAAGAGAATCAGAAAAATTGGTCGCATTGGAAGTGTTGATCTACCTGAAACCAAAAAGATTACAAAGAAAAATGAACGTAAAGAAAAGCTTTCAAAATGYCATTCAACATCAACACTTACCAGAAAAGTATCAGCTGGAACACGTGACCATTCAGAACAGCCAGACTCTCATACAGACGACAACAATGTAGTTGCGTCGCACATGGATACTTTCAAAAACAATGCTGATGATAATTTAGCGTCGATGCATCCAGGTAACATGTGAAAATCTCGCTGGCTCACCTGTGCAAATAGAATTCTGAGATTATACATTTCTACTGACAAACCAACAAAGCAAATAAAGATTTTGGTCAAGTTCATACTTACAGCTTACTCACCTTTGTGGTTCTCAATAAGATTCAAAAGTTCAACCAAAGATGGCTCGCGCCATCTCTATGCTGCAACTCAAAGGTGGAGATACTTACCTGCTAAACTACGCAAGGTTGTCGATTCATCCATTCAACAGAATGCDTTCTTTGCTCTTCCAGAAAACATTCTCCTTAGTATGMTGACTGGCGAACGGATAGAAGTCAGAAAGTTGGCCCTTGACCGTCTTCTGCAGCCAGAGAAGCAGAGTCTGACACTGTAAATGGAAGGGTTAGATGTAATAAAGTGCCAAAGCTGAATTTCAAAGCTAATAGTTATTGCGATATGATTTACTGGAAGACTATCACATTGACTGTTCCACCAGTTCTTTGTTCAGTTTCTAACGAAGAACTCATAAAAGGGCTGTCGGGTGACACTGCAGAGGTATGGAAATTTAGTGAACTAGCCTCTCACACCGTGACAGTCGAGAGAACCGTCAAACTGGTGACAGAGGCATCTTCTAAAGCTTTTCGCCCCCAATTTCCTGATCGTTTTATACGCTCTACACTGAAATCTAGGCAACAAGTGCCAAATTAGTACAAAATCTGATTTGATCAATAAATTTGACATAGATTCAGGCTAAAACAAGCCTGACATATGGTTGGTTGGTTGGGTTGGGCTTKGGAGGAACCCGAAGAGCAGCCACCTCCACGCGGTGGGTTCTGGGTGACCAATAC
>NW_017537617.1:19273-21690 GCF_001853355.1 Bactrocera latifrons | reverse complement strand
ACCAGGAAGAAGCTCGAATAGCAATTACCCGCCTGAAGAACAACAAAGCGGCGGGGACCGATGGATTGCCGGCCGAGCTATTCAAGCACGGCTGCGAAGAACTGATAAGAAGCATTCATTAATTTCTTTGTAAAATATGGTCGGACGAAAGCACGCCTCGCGATTGGAATTTAAGTGTGCTATGTCCAACCCTCAAAAAAGGAGACCCCACAAGTTGCGCCAACTACCGTGGGATAAGCCTCCTCAATATCGCATATAAGGTTCTATCGAGCGTATTGTGTGAAAGATTAAAGCCCATCCTCAACAAACTGATTGGACTTATTAGTGTCGCTTCAGACCTGGGAAATCAACAACCGTCCAGATATTCACCATTCGCCAAATCTTGGAAAAGACCCATGAAAGGAGAATCAACACTCACCACCTCTTCGTCGATTTCAGAGCTGCTTTCCACAGCCCGAAAAGGAGCTGAGTTTATGCCGCGATGTCTGAATTTGGTATCCCCGCAAAACTAATAGGGCTATGTAAACTGACGTTGAGCAACAACAAAAGCTCCGCCAGAATCGGGAAGGACCTCTCCGAGCCGTTCGATACCAAATGAGGTTTCAGACAAGGYGATTCCCTATCGTGCGATTTCTTCAACCTGCTTCTGGAGAAAATAATTAGAGCTGAAGAACTAAATAGAGAAGGTACCATCATGTATAAGAGTGTACAGCTGCTGGCATATGCCGATGATATTGATATCACCGGCCTCAACATCCGCGCCGTTAGTTCTGCTTTCTCCAGACTGGACAATGAAGCAAAGCAAATGGGTCTGGCAGTGAACGAGGGCAAGACGAAATATCTCCTGTCATCAAACAAACAGTCGTCGCACTCGCGACTAGGCTCTCACGTAACTGTTGAAGTCGTAGATAATTTCGTCTATCTTGAAACCAGCGTAAACACCACCAACAATGTCAGCCTGGAAATCCAACGTAGGATAAATCTTGCCAACAGGTGCTACTTCGAACTGAGTAGACAATTGAGAAGCAAAGTCCTCTCTCGACAAACAAAAACCAAACTCTATAAGTCACTCATAATAAAC
Source organism: Bactrocera latifrons (assembly GCF_001853355.1). Classification (NCBI taxonomy): domain Eukaryota; kingdom Metazoa; phylum Arthropoda; class Insecta; order Diptera; family Tephritidae; genus Bactrocera; species Bactrocera latifrons. The sequence continues at coordinate 20,609 of NW_017537617.1, read as the reverse complement.
GTCCTGCTATATGGTGCAGAGGCTTGGACGATGTCAACAACGGATGAGTCGTCGTTGCGAGTTTTCGAGAGAAAAGTTCTGCGAAAGATGTATGGTCCTTTGCGCGTTGGCCACGGCGACTATTGCATCCGATGGAGCGATGAGCTGTACGAGATATACGGTGACATTGACATAGTTCAGTGAATTAAAAGACAGCGGCTACGCTGACTGGGTCATGTTGCCGGAATGGACGAAAACACTTCAGCTCTGAAAGTATTCCACGCTGTACCCGCCGGGGGAAGCAGAGGAGGTACGTGGCGAAAAGAAGAAACGACTGGCGAGCGGTTGTTAACTCGACTATAATCGCGTAAGCGGTGTCTACTAGGGTGGGTCGATTCTAGACTTTTTTCGTTGCCTTAGTACTTCCTGATTCCAATACAACGTTTTGTTTTGAGATAGGATTGCATCATCAACCCCAACTCCGGCCTTGAAATTTTGGAAATTCGCCTAAAATCGTGAAATTGTCTACCTACCCATCTACCCATCTCATGACAAAATGTRTAAAACAAAAGTTATTTGTTACGTCATTTTTTACCGAAATKGTATATGTGATCATGACCGTAGGACGAACCGTTCCCGAGATACGAGTGAAAATGCGGCGCGCCACAGTGCAAGGTGAAAATTGTTGCAGCTCTCAGCTAACCAGTATTGGTCACCCAGAACCCACCGCGTGGAGGTGGCTGCTCTTCGGGTTCCTCCCAAGCCCAACCCAACCAACCAACCATATGTCAGGCTTGTTTTAGTCAGAATCTATGTCAAATTTATTGATCAAATCAGATTTTGTACTAAACTTTGGAACTTGTTGCCTAGATTTCAGTGTAGAGCGTATAAAACGATCACGAGATTGGGGGCCAATAACTTTAGAAGATGCCTCTGTCACCAGTTTGATGGTTCTCTTGGCTGTCACGGTGTGAGAGGGGAATTCACCATACCTCTGCAGTGTCACCCGAYAGCCCTTTTATGAGTTCTTCGTTAGAAACTGAACAAAGAACTGGTGGAACAGTCGAGGTAATAGTCTTCCAGTTAATCATATCGTAATAATTATTAGCTTTGAAATTCAGCTTTGGCATTTTATCACATCTAACCCTTCCATTTACAGTGTCAGACTCAGCTTCTCTGGCTGCCAGAAAACGGTCAAGGGCCAACGTTCAGACTTCTATCCGTTCGTCAGTCAGCATACTAAGGAAAATGTTTTCTGGAAGAGCACAGAAAGCATTCTGTTGAATGGATGAATCGACAACCTTGCGCAGTTTAGCAGGTAAGTATCTCGACCTTTGAGTTGCAGCCTAGAGATGGC
>NW_017537617.1:15014-19108 GCF_001853355.1 Bactrocera latifrons | reverse complement strand
ATGTACTTGACCAAAATCTTTATTTCCTTGGTTGCTTGGCAGTAGAAATGTATAATCTCAGAATTCTATTTGCACAGGTGAGCCAGCGAGATTTGCATGTTACCTGGATGCATCGACGCTAAATCTGAGGAACATTGACCGGAAATAAMAGCTTMTGATATTTTATAGAGATAAGCTTGGTCTGTGCTAAGTTGGATCGGATTAATAACCTCAGAAGGTAATTGGCAGGATGGAAAACTTTCAAATTTGACATCAGGCAACTTCTCACAATCAGGGAGCTGTTTACCTATGTCGCCAGAGAATGTATTTGGCCTCTTGGAGACACCATCTATGTGTTCGAAAAGAGCACGAAATGGAAGTTCGTTGAAATGTTGAAATCTTGGGAAAGTATATAAATATTGCGTAAATTTACAACATTCCTTACTCAGCGAAACTGTGAATGGTGTAAAAGTTTGTTCCCGACTTATTTATGATATTTACTCTTTTATCGCAATAAACTACTAAATAGTTATCAATATAATCGTAGCGAGTATATAAATATAAGTCGAATGTTTAGTTTTCTATCTAGGTTAGATTTATTCCKTGGGGAATGTTGGACACATGGGGGAATCCCGATATTTTTTTCCCTAGTATAGGGACCAACCACCAACTGTCATCGGCTCGTCTCATACTAAACTCAGTTTCTATATAGCACTCGAGCTGTGAACACGTGTTATAACCTCTCTGCGACAACAAAAAGAAATTYGACACTCTGAAAGTTTTTTTTTCGATTGTTGATTTTCCAAGTCTAAAGCCACACTGATAAGGTCCAATCAGGTTGGGCTTTAATCTTTCACGCAATACGTTCGAAAGAACATTATATGCGATGTTGAGAAGACTTATCGCACGGTAGTTAGCACAGATTGTGGGGTCGCCTTTTTTATGAATTGGGCATAGCACACTTAAATTCCAATCGCTGGACATGCTTTCGACCAACCATATTTTACAAAGAAGTTAATGCGTGCTTCTTATCAGTTCTTCGACACCGTGTTTGAACAGCTCGGCCAGAAATCCATCGGCCCCGCCGCTTTGTTGTTCTTCAGGCGCGTAATTGCTATTCGAACTTCTTCATGGTCGGGCAATGGAATGTCTGCTCCATCGTCATCGATTGTGGTATCGGGTTCGCCTTCTCCTGGCGCTGTATGTTCACTACCATTCAGCAGGCTGGAGAAGTGTTCCCTCCATAATTAAAATATGTCTGGGCATCGGTGACTAGACTTCTTCAAGTGATGAAAATATTAAAAAGGTGTATGACATGGTACTTGAAAATTGACAGGCAAGTAGTAGACAGTTGGTAAAAGAGCGCGACATCTCTCGCGAGTTCGGTCGAATGATTTTGGGAATGAAACGCGTCCTGCTCGACTCGTAGCTATAAAGCCAAAGTTTTTTCGCCACGATTGTGACCGAATGTTTTTTGTTTCCCAAACTAAAATTGTCGTTTTCAGTCGTTCGAAGAAATAAAACAAAATTCACTGGAAGAGCTGAAGAACATCCCAAAAAGTGCTTTTCCTGGAATTTTTAAATAGATATTAGCTTCATTGCTCCACTACGTTCGAAAAAGATACTTCTCGAAGAATTTTGGGGGAAATATTTTTTCTCCAGGACAAGTTGATTGGTTACAAACAAATTTCGGCTTAAAAAATGCTATAGCGCCACCTTAAACATGAAAAAGTACATACATAAGAAATGTTCTGTCGATTCCTAAATGTCTACACAAGTTGCTAAGTCATGAATTACGCTTTATCCAAATTACTTTTATAATAATTTTGAGCAATTTTCATAATAGTCGCCATAAATATAATATATGAGTACTATAACTTTATTAGACATCTACACGCATTCGCCACAAAAAACGAAATTTTTATGAATGAATGAAATTAGCAACCAGAATTACGCATACTCTGCAACGCGATTTGAGCTCGAGGCTGATCTGTAAGCCGCCGTATTTTTTCGTAGAATTATCGAGCATTACCCCTGTCGGCCACCTTATCAAGCTCTTCGCACTAACGCATTTCGGCCTCTTTCTTTTTCTGTCTGCAAATGCGTCTCGCTTCCCTCTTCAACTCTCGGTATCTAACCCATCCCGCACATGTTGTGGTCGATCGTAACGTTGCGAGGTAGGCAGCCTGTTTTCTCCCCGCAGCGATACGGCACTCCTCGCCGTTCCAGCTGTTATTTTGCACTTTCCGAAAAGCAATGGGTCGGAGATTTTGTTGTTGTTGTTGTTGTTGCAAGTGTGCTCAGAGAGCAAGAGTGCAAGCCGAGTAGAAAGTCGTTCGGCTGTCTGTTGTGATTGCAGTTTCTCGACGTCGAACCTTCCTTGTGTTTGTTGGCGCGCGTTTTTTGTTACACAGAGGCGTGTGCGAATCGTGGTTGCTGCAAGATAGTGGCCAAAGTCAATGTTAGGACCTCGGAGTGCACGCACATCTAAAACACTGGAGACGTGTCTTCCGTCTATCACAACATGATCGATCCTGTTGGTGGTTTTTCGATCCGGAGACAACCAGGTAGCTTCTTATTTTGGAATCTAGTACTACAGATAACCATATTTCGGGCCCGGCGAAGTCGATCAACCCATTTGGGGATGTTTCCTCGTGTAGGCTGAATTTACCGACCGTAGTGCCAAAGATACCTTCTTTGCCCACCCTGGCGTTAAAGTCGTCAAGCACGATTTTGACATCGTGGCGGGGGCAGCTCTCATAAGTACGCTCCAAGCGCTCTTAAAAGGCATCTTTTGTCACATTGTCCTTCTCTTCCGTCGGGTGTGGGCACAAATCAGCGATATGTTGAAGACCTTCGCTTTGATGCGTATTGTGGCTAGACGTCCATTCACCGGAGCGAATTATAGTACTCGGCGACGCAGTCTTTCTCCCACCACGAATCCCACACCAAATTTGCGTCCCTTCATATGGCCACTGTAGCCAATGCCACAAGGACTTACTCGTCTCTGTCTCTGTCCCGTCCATCGCATTTCTTGTACTCCGGTGAAGTCGGCCTTTATTTGCAGGATAATATCAACCAGCAAGGCAGCGGCACCTTCCCAATTAAGGGACCGGACATTCCAGGTCACTAGTGGACGCGATTGTCAGGAATGGTGGTACGGCTAACACCCGAGAACGTGATCAACATTGATAAACTTATGTATAGTCTATAGGACGATCTGGACAGAACCATGGTAAAAGAATTGAAAACACGATCGAGGTTATGCGTTAAACGGTAGATCGGAAGTACGAAAAATTCCGACTGGTACTCCAGAAAGGGATTACAGGAATCTGATCGGAATACTGTCTGGTCGCGGAATGCGCCTGCAGAATGGGGCTGACAGATCAAGAAGACTGCAGAAAATGTTAAGAGCTAGATACCAGGTAAACAGGCCCCACGGTATGATACACTGGAAAAAGTATCGACGTAAGAAAAGGTACCCTGGTAACTGAACTTCTTTTGGTATCGCAAAGTACCGAAACTGGTCGATGCGTGGCTCATTGGCCTATCATACTAACCTAACACTGTTTGAGGACGAGCCAAAAAGACTTGTGGTTATCCCGTTTGTAAGACCCGAAGAGTCTCTGGATAAGGAAACTCACGGAGGGCTCAGAAACACAACTATTGGGACAAATGCTAATACCCATCATAATGCTTCGGGTAGCTTAGATTATAGTCGTTCCTGACTTCAATCGACAAAATTATTTCTAAATATCTACACAAGATGAATCAAAATGAATTATCTATCTTTGCCAATAAAGGCAGGAAGAATATTTTAAATAAAACCATATGTAGTAGAAGTGTGCTAGGTCTAGTACCTGATCCGATAACTTGTGCATCATTCTTTCATCAATAGTGGGAAATTTTCAATTCGGGATTTCTAATAGTGCGGAAAAGTTGCCTTAGTACTTCCTGATTCCAATGCAACTTTTTGTTTTGAGATCGGATTGCATCTTCAACCCCAACTMMKKCCTTGAAATTTCGGAAATTCGCCTAAAATCGTGAAATTGTCTACCTAGCGCCTGAGATAAGCATCTCATGGCAAAATGTATAAAACAAAAGTTATTTGTCAC
>NW_017537617.1:1651-9709 GCF_001853355.1 Bactrocera latifrons | reverse complement strand
CACGGCCCATTGCATCGTTTGTGATCGAGGGGTTCACTTGAAATGTGCCGGACCGAACCCGAACACTTACACCTGCATCCACTGCGAGTCGGAATAATTTTKTTYVHCAATTCCTATTTTKCTTATTATTTATGAATCTCTCTTTCATTTCCATTGGTGAATAAACGTTTTTCATCGGGTCTGGACTGTATGGGTGTTTCAAAATGAGCCAAATCGAAAATGGACATGTCGCAACCGTACCCCTAGAGAAACCCAAAATAATAAACTCTGAGAGGTACATAACCATTTGTTTGCCAATTGTCTTTCAAGACATCAGGAAATACAATAGTAAACAGTGTACTTGTGTATATGGTATGCTAAGAGTTTGACAATAATCGGAATCCTTATTCCATGAGGAGGAAAAGGAATCTTTTACACTATTTATATTTGCACTAAAGAGGAGCTAACAATATATTAAAGATTTATTTCAACAAAACTCTTTGCAAAAAATTTGGTCCATTTTTGGTTTTAGTATTTCACTTTTTAATTTTTTWTTTAAATATTTTTGATAAATTTCAAAATGACAGAAAACTATTGAGTAGTACATTGCAGAAGGCCATATAATTTCAATGCATTCTTGCACTATTTTATAGCACAGAACATAATTTGCTTTGGAAAAAAATTCTAAACTGTTAATTTAACGCTACTACACGTCTAGCTTTGGCATAAGATACAAAGCAGTAATTTGACACAAGAGGTCACAGCAGCGAGGAGCCGTTGTGTAGGCATTATTCCACCCCATAACGGGTCAAAATGAGCGATGGTCATAGCGCTTCTCACATAAATATATTAATAAAACTAAATGAAATATAACTTAATAACATACCAATTTTAATTAGTATTCATACACGATTTCTTCGAATAATGAATGTTTAATTCTACACGACACATTTATACTCTTGCAATTTGCTGCTACAGATTTTAATAGTTTTGTTTACCTGACGTTTGCTTGTAAATAACAAGAAAAAATGTTAACTTCGGTTGCACCGAAGCTAATATACTCCTCAGATGTGTATTTCTTTTAGTAACAATGCGTTAAGTTTTTATGGAAGCTATATGCTATAATAACCTGATCTGAACAATTTTTACGGAGATTATATTATTATCTTAAGGAGTAATCTATGTCAAATTTCGTGAAGATACCACGTCAAATGCGAAAGTTTTCAATACAAGCCCTTGATTCCGATCGTTCGGTTTGTATGGCAGCTATATGCTAAAGTGAGACGATCTGAACAATTTCTTTTGATACGAGGTGTGTTCAAAAAGTATCGCGAATTTTGAATTTTCGCGGGTTACGTATATTCGAATTTCGAATTTCGACAAGCTTGGCCATTTTAAATGTTCAGTTAATTGTTGACAGCTGCTTTGCTTGCACATGTTTTGGATCGTCTTCGATTTTTACTATTCAAAAAAAAAAAAAAGAACCAAAGAACCTGTATCAAATTTTGTGTGAAAAACGAATGCGCGGATGCATTCCGAATGTTGACTGTGGCATACGGAAAAGCTGCCTTGGACCGAAGCAACGTTTCCCCGTGTGACATTTTCTTGTCCCCTAACCTGAAGAGGCCCATGAAAGGACCATGAAAGGACGACGTTACGCTTCTCTTGACGAGATAAAGACGGCATCGAAGGAGGAGCTGAAGAAGATAAAAAAAAAAAATTGATTTTTTGAAGTGCTTCGAAGAGTGGAAAAACCGTTGGCACAAGTGTATAATATATCGTAGGGATTACTTAGAAGGGGACAAAATAGATATTCATGAATAAATAAATAATTTTTGAAACAACACAAAATTCGCGATACTTTTTGAACACACCTCGTATTACATTATTTCTATAAAGAATTACTCATACCAAATTCCATGAAGATATTGAAAGATTGAAAGAAGATTGTGAAATGTAAATTTTTCCTTACCAGCATTAGATGGCAGCTATATGTTATAATGGTCCGAAAGCAGCAGTTTCGACAAATGAGCAGCTTTACGACTTGGAGAGAAAATGACGTTTGCAAAATTTCAAAACGGTATCTTAAAAACTGGGGGATTAGTTCGTACATGGCTAAATCGGCTCAGCTCAACACTCTGATCATTTGAATATATACTTTATAAGATCTCCGACATTTCCTTCTGGGTGTTACAAACATCGTGATAARCTTAATATAGTCTGTTCAGGGTATAATGATCGAGTTAAATATAGGATTGTATCTACTATATAAAAATAAGTCGGGTTTTCATTCCTGACGCTTTAACTTCAGAAGGCACGAACCGATTTCCACGGTTTTGCATTCGTTGGAAACGTCTCCGGCTCCGTGAGGTTTATGGTAAAGAAAATTCAGGAAAAAATCCAACAGAAAAGCGGGAAAATATTTGTTTACATGTGAAATTGTGAAAATAAACATTTTTTTAAATTAAGTTATTCGTTTCTTAACATTTCAATTGGAAATTGTCTTTAAGGTGGTAAGTTCAACTGTGTCAATTATGTTGATCGTGCATTTGAGGTTAAATTCACCACTCTGTCTATAGTCCAACATGCAAGCCAGAAACAAATGTACTCACAGAACATAAGCTAAGAAAGACAAAATATAATAAAAAAATAAATTGCATTGGCATCATACAATCGCTTGGTATTCCAATAAGATCCCACTACGAACTACAGTGATGATGAAAATGGTAATATTGGACCAATGAAGACTATATGCCGATATCGCTATGCGTTAAAATTCAAACGAGAAACGGCTGGACTGTGCAGCGCAAGTGGAAAAGTCAAACTGGATCTTACACCGGATTACTTACACCACCACAGCCACTGAAACCATTGTTCGATCGAAGTGATCCCGACTCCAGCCATTTTATTCAACACAATCTTGAATACAATAACTGCTTTCGCATGACTTCCTTTGGTGCTAATATCACTTTCGAGAAGGCGGTTTCAAAATCCGGAGTGGACGGAAATTGAAACTGAGTTGGAACCGGGCCAAAAAAGAAAGATCGCCATGACATAATCGCCAGAGCATTTCACCAGAAGCTCAAGGTGTATGTACTCGGTGGAACGGCGGGAGCGTGGACAACTGCTGCATGCTCATATCCTAGTTTGGTTGCTGAACAAACTACATTCAAATGAAGTGTATGACATTATACCAGCTGAAATTCCTGATCCAGTGCATGGACCGTGCGGTGCATTAAATCCATTATCGCCTTGCATGGCTGGTGAAAAGTGCACGAAACGATATCCGCGACCGTTCATTGCTGAAACAGTCACAGGAACGATGGATATCCAGTTTATCGCAGGCGTTCAAAAGAAGATAATGGTCGAACTTTCAAAGCTACAGTTCACAATCCAGAGATTGAGATCGGAAATGAATTCATTGTATCATATTACCCGCTGCTATCATGAACTTTCGAAACACATGCAAACGTTGAGAGTTGTCATTCGGCCAAATCAATCAAATATTTGTGCATGTGCGTCACAAAAGGCAGCGACATGGCTGTGCTTGGTATTGCGTCGGAAAATGCGTATGACGAAATCAGCAACTTCCAAATGGGCAGATACGTCAGTACTAATGAAGCACTGTGGCGGTTATTGTCATTTAAAATTCATGAAAGTTATCCCACAGTTGTACATTTAGCTGTGCATTTGGAAAATGGCCAAAGAGTTTACTTCACTGAGACTAATGGKGCAACGAGATGAGAGACCACCATCGACAACATTGACTAGATCCTTTTCAATGTGTGAAGCAGATCTATTCGTAACGACGCTGATGTACGTTGAAATGCCGAAGTATTACACTTCGAATCAATCAACAAAGAAATTCCAACGTCGCAAACAATAAACCACAGTTCCAGATTGGTGTATTCCACTGATGCACTAAGTCTCATGTATACCGTCCTTCCTAGAAATGATGAATGTTTTTATTTGCGACTGCTGTTGGTAAATGTACGTGAACCAAAATCATTTGCGCATTTGAAAACTGTGAACGGTCACCAATGCCAAACATACCGAGAAGCATGTCAACTATTGGGTTTGCTGGACAATGGTTCTCATTGGGATTTAACACTTGCGGATTCAGTTGTTTCATCAAATGCGTTCCAAATACGAACGCTGTTCGCAATTATCATCACCCCATGTTTTCCTTCACAACCAATCAGTTATGGAACAAATAAAAAGACGACATATGTGAAGATATCTTGCATCGCTTGTGCWTTCAAACTAATAATTATGACATCCAAATAACCATGAAATCTACAATGAAGGATTGATTCTGATTGAACATCAATGCTTGACTATTGCAAACAAGCTACTGGTTGAAGTAGGAATGATTGTGCCAAATCGATCGATGCACGATGCATTCAACCCAGAATTAAATAGACAACTGCAATACAATGTTGATACAAAAACAAGTAGCGGTGGACAATAATAAAGGTGGTCTATTCTTCCTGGATACACCTGGAGGAACAGGGAAAACATTTGTAATTTCATTGATTTTGGCCACTATTCGATCAATATGTKACATAACTTTGRCGWTAGCATCATYTGGAATTGCGGCGACTCTTCTAGATGGCGGTCGCACTGGACATTCTGCGCTTAAGTTGTCACTCAATTTAAACTCAATTGATACTCSAACATGMAATATTTCCCAATCCAGTGCAATTCGAAAATTGTTGATACAACGCAAGCTTATTGTTTGGGATGAGTGCACAATGGCATATAAGATACCATTTGAAGCACTTAACTTCATACTGAAGGATCTTCGACGAAATAACATCTTTGGCGGCGTGATAATATTRTCGGCAGGCGATTTCAGGTAGACGTTGCCAGTAATTCCCCGTGGAACGCCAACGCAGATGAATTGAATCCCCTTCAATCACTCTATCTATTAAAAAAAAACCGCACCAAAATCCGTTGCGTATTTTTTAAGATTTAAGCATACATGGGGATATAGGGACAGAGAAAACGACTTTATTGTGTACTATGTAGTAATTGCACATGCTAAAGATTTGAAATATATTTGTATACTACTGCAACTAGGTGCTACAGAGTATTATAGTTTTTTTTCACTTAACGGATGTTTCTATCACCTAAAACTAATCGAGATAGATATAGAATTATATGTATATAAATGATCAGGGTGACGAGAAAAGTTGAAATCCGGTTGAGTGTCTGTCTGTCCATCCGTCCCTCCGTGCAAGCTACCAGTTGATTGGCCGCCAAAGATTGTGTGGTTTCACAACGTTGGACTTTTCCATGTGGGGTTATGTAAAGTTTAAAATCTATGCGAACAATCCCGCTGCGATTCACTATTACCTGTAGTGTGCAAATGGATGAAATCGGATGAAAACGGCTTCACTCCCCATATAACGGCACTGTTAAAAACTACTATAATTCAATAACTAAACGCGCCAGAGAAACAAAAATTTGAGGCCGGGATGGTGCGACAAAGCTTTATATGGATCGGGGGTGGCATATATATATATGTCATGAGCATTTACTTCAGTAGAGTTTCTTGTGCTGGTATGCAGCTCTAAAAAAAGCTTGTACTAATTTTTAATACATTTTTTCAATAAAATTCGAATACGGCAAACCTGGTTTTGCGAAGAAACATGAAATCAACAATTGTTTCTTGAAGGAAATTCAAATGAATCGTTTAATTCATCATAAATTAGTTAAATTCATTATTTTTAAGTATATTTCATATTGAAATGTTGTATAAAACTGACCAATAATGAACAACATTCCTTAAATCGCAATACATACATATTACGCACAAAATTTATTATTATTTTTTGTTTATTCTCTCTTCCTCTTCTAATGTGGATCATTCACAATATGTAAGAACCTTGTACTGCAAAATCGAGGGTGAATTTGCAAAAAGAAACTTCTGTTAGGACCTTCTACAGGACTCCGTGCTGCGGTTCGGATGTCATGCGGGCACATAACAGAATAGCGTTTCAGTTTAAAAACAGATTATAACATTCAAATGCTTAAAGACAATCGAATAATTTGACATAAAATAATGAAATATTACAAAAGTAAAGTGATAAAAATGGGTCTGCAATAAGAAAATCATTCAATAATTTTTGCTATAAAGTCCCTGTAAGTTCTCTTTTKTCTTAATAACTATGGACATGTTCACTACTACATATTGCCGTGCTCAGCATTTTTGCGTTATAATTTAACGCCGATATAAAACTCAAAATTGCATTTTTCTGCTGCAAAAAATTTTTCAGAGTTGGGTGCATCTGCAAATGTTGACCCAATAAAGTAAGTTAAACGTAAAGCAGAACACGTCAAAATATTAAAATTGAAGTAAAAACCGCAAAGAGGCTTTCCTCGGAATGCCATGACATGGAGTAGTGAATGACATCGAGGTGGTCGGCCAAAATGGTACCTATTTGGCTCATCAAAGTTCCTTACAAATATACAAAAAAAATAAGTTGAAGATTGATTAGAAATACGAAAAGGCCTTTTAGACTACTCAATATAAGAAATGATGATCATATTTTCTCTCATCATAAACAAATGCTTAATTGGTTTGATGGGGTAATAATTTTTGATGGAGCTTCTGCCCTTAAAAATAATCTTAGATTCGTCAACTGATAATTCCTTGGTATCGTGATACACATGTTGAAAGCGAAAGGTGGACTGTGAAGAGCTGATCTTTGTTGTTTTCCGAGATTTTTGGCTTATCATTAGAATGAAAAAATTTTAGTACTGAGTTGAATCTGTTACGGGGAATTATTTTGTATATTACGGGAACAGCAAGGTCTCCACTCGTACTCCAGTAATGTCGCCAACTTAGAAGTTGGTAAGACTATATTTCCGTTTATGATTAATTGCCTATATTTATTCTAAAATTAAAGCAATTTCATCAAAGATTTGTCATGAAAATGATCCATCATGAACTAAAAATTATATATAATTGCATATATGAAAATATGTTTTGCACGCGCCTACATAGCCCGATTTTTGTGAAACGATTCTTTTTACATATAACTCAGGCAGCTCACGACTTCCGGTCCTCGACCAAGTATCCTCTGGGTAGCTAAAGTGAGAAGGCGAAACATTCCCTACATAGGGTTGTGCGCTGGGTTTGGGACCCGCCACGTAAAAACCGCCCCAATGAAAACGCAACAACAGCCTCGGATGAGAGACCCCMMTTTTGATGACGAACATGGCAAACGAAATAAGGACTACGAATTGAGGGCATGCACCTGGAATGTCCCGTCCCTTAATTGGCTGGTTGATATCCTCGTAAAAATAAAGGCTGACAYCACCGCCGTCCAAGAAATGCGATGGACGGGACAAGGACAGAGACGAGTCGGTTCTTGTGGCATTTACAACGGTGGCCATATGAAGGAGCGCAAGTTTGGTGTGGGATTCGTGGTGGGAGAGGGACTCCGTCGCCGAGTTCTATCATTCACCCCGGTAAATGAACGTCTAGCCACAATCCGCATCAAAGCGAGGTTCTTCAACATATTGCTGATTTGCGCCCACGCCACGACGGAAGAGAAAGACGATGTGACCAAAGCTGCCTTAAGTGCTTGAAACGCACTTATGAGAGCTGTCAAAATCGTGCTTGGCGACTTTAACGCCAGGGTGGGCAAAGAAGCTATCTTTGGCACTACGTTCGGTAAATTCAGCCTCCACGAGGAAACATCCCCATAGGGGTTGAGGCTGATCGACTTCACCGGGGCCCGAAATATGGCTATCTGTAGTACTAGATTCCAGCATAAGAAGATACATCAAGCTACCTGGCTGTCTCCGGAACGAAAAACCACCAACCAGATCAATCATGTTGTGATAGACGGACGACACGTATCCAGTGTTTTAGATGTGCGTGCGCGGAGGTCCTAACATCTACTCGGACCACTATCTAGTTGCCAGATTCGCACGCGTCTCTTTGCAGTAAAAACGCACGCCATCAAATACAAGGAAGGTTCGACGTCGAGAAGCTGCAATCACAACAGACAGCCGAACGATTTTCTACTCGGCTTGCACTCCTGCTCTCTGAGAGCACTCGTCAAC
>NW_017537617.1:0-1021 GCF_001853355.1 Bactrocera latifrons | reverse complement strand
CAGTGTGGCTTCAGACCTGGAAAATCAACAACCGACCAGATATTCACCATGCGCCAAATCTTGGAAAASACCCGTGAAAGGAGAATCGACACAATCAATTTCAAAGCTGCTTTCGACAGTACGAAAAGGAGCTGCCTTTATGCAGCAATATCTGAATTTGACCAGCACCAGAAGCTCTGTCAGAATCGGGAAGGACCTCTCCGAGCCGTTCGATACCAAATGAGGTTTCAGACAAGGCGATTCCTTATCGTGCGACTTTTTCAACCTGCTTCTGGARAAAATAATTCGAGCTGCAGAACTAAATAGAGAAGGTACCATCTTCTATAAGAGTATACAGCTGCTGGCGTATGCCGATGATATTGATAGTTTTGTGAAGTGAAATAAAAATCTAGAATAATTGAACTAAAGCAATAAAAAAAGTTATAATAATAAAAAGGAAAGCTAAATTTCATTAAATCGAAGCTCTGTTAACTATTAACTTAACTACATAACCTACAAGAATTACACAACTACATAAGGTTGAAATCTACAAATTATAACTTTTTTTAAAGTGAAAAACTGAATTTAATATTCATAGTTCAGTACCGTCCTCCGAAATTCCAAAAATTAAAATAAAATAAATGAAAGCAGCTATAAATTACATAATTCGGCAAATCGCATTTTTATACTAAAATTCAAAAAACTAATATCATATTGAAATAAAATAAGAGACAAAACGCAAAATCTGTAAACTAATGAAGGTAAAATTAACAAGATATACAAACTCAAAGTAGACAATTCGGTAACCTGCAAACTAATCACGGCAATCCATAGTTATATACATGTGTATGCAAAAACTATATGCTCTGAAGTATAAAAAGTGATACCAATACACCACAAGTACTTTTTTGATAAAGAAAATATATATAAAAATAAATATTTTCATCGCTAATGTGCAAAATAAAATTTAACATATAATTCATGCCACGTTGTAACATAAACTTCATGTCACCACATGGTAGCAAACAATAAGGTCACCTTT
>NW_017537616.1:54371-64305 GCF_001853355.1 Bactrocera latifrons | reverse complement strand
AATGGAGTAGACAATATTTTTAGGAAATTTCATTCACTTTTATTTTCTATAATTTGCAGTAAGATTGCTCAACTAGTCAGTGAGATATACATGATTAAATGAATTGGTCGAATAACGGTAAATTGCAAATATCTCAAAAACGTATCCATAAAAATAAAATATTCGGTTTTCGAAATCAGCGAGCGGTTCCACATACAAATTGGATAAAGGCGTTCATGGAACATTTTTGCTGTAAACCAGTGAAATTAATATATAGTTTATGATATTATGGTTTAGTACATGACTTGTGCAGTTATTAAGTTAATGTTATTTCAAAATATTTCATAACACAAAAATTTTTGAATAAATTACAAATTATGGTTTTAGAATGTAAATGATTTAAACTATTTAAGATACAGTTTAATTTGAACAAAACGCTTTGGTTATCGTCTATGTTGGCAGGTGTGTAGGTGTTCTGTCTTGAAGTCTCTCGTCCGAAAAAGGATTTCGGTATTACTCACCTGCACAACTCGGACATTCTGTACAGCATTCGATTTCGAATAATCCTTCGCCACCATAGTAAAAATTCGACCATGGTATTATAAATTTTGCTCGCTTTCTTTGGGCACTCAAAAATTATTAATTTTGACTTTTGTAATTTAATAACACTTTATGATAAATGTAAACAAATTGTATCTTCCCACGGTATTACTGCTTATCAGCATAATACGTTAATGAATAAGAAATTAATACATCATTTGTTTTGATAAGTAAGCATAATTCAATATTCCATTTGTTCTGATAATGAGAATAATTGGAAATTCAATGCTCTGGCATTTCATCGTGTAATGTAATGCCAAAGCATTTTTAGTAATAAACCGTTACCCATAGATCTCTAAGAATATAAATATAAGTRATTTTACTAATAAAGATCAGTGTGTAATCGACGAGCGCAGTGAATGATCAGCTTGAGATCAGAGCGTAGCAAGTATTACCGTACTCAAACCAACACGTTGTGTTTTATTTCTACCGCGCATAGTGGAACATTTTTTTTTAATACCTCCGCATAAGGGAAGGTAATTGGCG
Organism: Bactrocera latifrons; assembly: GCF_001853355.1. Classification (NCBI taxonomy): domain Eukaryota; kingdom Metazoa; phylum Arthropoda; class Insecta; order Diptera; family Tephritidae; genus Bactrocera; species Bactrocera latifrons. Next base: position 63,240 of record NW_017537616.1, on the reverse strand, counting down.
CCTAAGGTTAAGGCACGTGTTAGTCGTATAAAGGGAGACAAATATATTTCTAGTACCATAACGGTATCGATTAGTGAACACTAACCGGTAAACGTGCAGTAAGAGTGCGCCTTAAAATTTTCTTTTTAAAACAAATATCCCAAAAATAGGGAGAAAAGCTAAAACAAAAACAAAAACTCCAAAACGTGTCGCGGAAATCAACAAAAAGCCAATAAGTAACCAAAAAATTAAATCAGAAATAAAAAAGCAAAAAAGTAAAGTGCAAAAATAAAAACATTATTAGGCATTACACGCCAAGCAGCGGCGCAGTCATCRAGGGAAACCAAAGGAGTAGAAAATCACTAGAAACCAAAGGACTGAAGAAAAGAAGAGGTCAAGATACAACAAAAGGCAATTAGAAGAAGGAGTAAGATTATATTGATTAATATATTAAATATAAGCATATATTTAAGCCAATCAATTTAAGCAATTAAGTTTAATTAAGGTATTCAAGGCTCGACCAGCCAAGTAATAAAATATTTTGAAACCGCGGTTCACCACCGCAAGAGGGATCCTCCGGTTTGTAACAAAAACTCAATTCTGCGATTCTGAACTCCAGACCCTCCAGAATAAAAGAGTCTCATTTATCAGAAAGGATAAAACAATAAAAAAAGGACGGATGCTTCACCAACTGACTTGGAATATAATGAAATATACAGAATAGTTAGAAATCTTGAAGGATTTGTAGAAGTCAGTAGGATTAACAAAAAGGAAAGGGATGGAGRAAGTTTTTCAATATATAAAAAAAGATAAGAAGGCCACACTTGAAGATTAATATATACACGAAAAAATTATGTCTGAGACTATAGAGATGATACAAGTATCAAAAACGGAAGATTTGTTTTAAATGGGAAGTAATACAATTGCTCCAAAATACGAAAGGTTGCATTATTGAGATTGTGGTAAAGGCAACCAGAAATTTGAAAATTGCCCATATTTAAATGAGAGAAAAGAAAAAAAATTAATTAATTAAAAATGGCTGTAGCGAAAATGAGACCTTTTTCACAATACTAATTACAGCAACGAACGCATCACTTAGATTAGAAATATCTGAAATGCACAGGCAATTAGAAGACTTAACGAGCTACAGCAATAACCGATTCAAAATCTGAAGTAATGAATTCAGAGATTCGCTGTGACGAATCCCTAGAAGTAGGAAAGTCTTTACCAGAATTTGGGGGAAAACAGAATAAATATGTTAGCTGGAGGGAAGCGGCTAACAATGCAATGAGTTTATACGTAAGAGGCAACCGTAGGTATATTGCCGCATTGACTTTATTAAGACATAAAATTACTCACGATGCTAACGACATTTTGTCCAACCACGGAACAGTTTTAAATTTTGATGTTAGAATTTGAATAGTTTTGATTTTTTCCAAATTGCAATACGAAGGTCGCTCGCATATTGTTACATTATAATTCTTGTGCTTTTGCCAAAGCATTTAGTAAATCGCTTGGCGATAGTGAAAATAGTATGTTTGCTATGTTTCCGTTCAACCCCGTTATGAATGTGCGTAAGTCGGCCTATAATAATTATCATAACAACAGATTAAATAACGGTTAATTCAATAATAATTTATGGTTCTCACAAGTCCAGCCACAAAGGAATTACAACAGAAGAATGGATTATCAGAATAACCAACCCTGACCTACACCAATGGATGTCGACTCAAGCATCCATACACGCAACCTTATGTTGCAAAAGCCAACTACCTTTAACCAAAACAATTTAGAAAAAAGACCACATCGAAGTACACAACAGAATTTGCAGTCACCGATTAAGACACAGCGGACTAATAAAATTAAGAAGGGTTGTTTTTTAGGCTTAAATTAACTCTGCCATATATTTTTCTAAGAAGGCTAGGAGTCATGTGTAGAAGTTCACGCAAGTAAGGAAAGCTTTCTGATCGCCATTCACTTGGAAGTGGCCAAAAACGACTCTTTTACATGTGACTCAAGCAGCTCACAACTTCCGGTCCTTGACCAAGTAACCTCTGGGTAGCCTAAGAASATCCGTTTGAAGGCGTGCTAAAGTGAGAAGGCGAAATATCCCCTATAGAGGGTTGTAGATGGGATAGATACTAAGAGTTGAAGAGGGAAGCGCGACGCATTTGCAGACAGAAAAAGAAAGAGGCCGAAATGCGTGAGTACGTCGAGCTTGATAAGCTGGCCGGCAGGGGTAATTCTCGAAAATTCTACGAAAAACTGCGGCGGCTTGCAGAAGGTTTCAAGACCGGAGCATACTCTTGTAGAACCCGTAAATGTGATCTAGTCACCGATGCCAGAGAATAGTTAAATTATGGAGGGAACATTTCTCCAGCCTGCTGAATGGCAGTGAACGCACAACCAACACCAACAGTGAACGMSAGGCGAAAGCGAAYCCTATTCCCCAATCGATGACGATGTTGATGATTGGACCTTATCAGTGTGGCTTTAGACCTGCTGCCTTTATGCCGCGATGTCTTAATTTGGTATCCCCGCAAAACTTATACGGCTGTGTAAGCTGATGTTGACCAGCACCAAAAGCTCCGTCAGAATCGGGAAGGACCTCTCCGAGCCGTTCGATACCAAACGAGGTTTCAGACAAGGCGATTCCCTATCGTACAACTTCTTCAATCTGCTTCTGGAGAAAATAGTTCGAGCTGCAGAACTAAATAGAGAAGGTACCATTTTCTATTAGAGTATAGTTGCTGGCGTATTCCGCTGATATTGATATCATCGGCCTCAACACCCGCGCCGTTAGTTCAGTTTTCTCCAGACTGGGCAAGGAAGCAAATCAGATGGGTCAAATAAACAGTCGTCGCACTCGCGACATGGCACTCACGTCACTGTTGACAGTCATAACTTTGAAGTCGTAGATAATTTCGTCTATCTTGGAACCAGCGTAAACTTCTTCTTCTTCTTAATTGGCATAGACACCGCTTACGCCATTATAGCCGAGTTAACAACAGCGCGCCAGTCGTTTCTTCTTTTCGCTACATGGCGCCAATTGGATATTCCAAGCGTAGCCATTTCCTTATCTACCTGGCCCTTCCAACGGAGTGGATATCTTCCTCTTCCTCTGCTTCCCCCGGTGGGTACAGCGTCGAATACTTTCAGAGCTGGTGAGTTTTCGTCCATTCGGACAACATGATCTAGCCGCGTAAACACCACCAACAACGTCAGCCTGGAAATCCAACGCAGGATAACTCCTGCCAACAGGTGCTACTTCGGAGTGAGTACGCAATGTAGACGCAAACCTCGCTACGCTTGGAATATCGAATTCGCACAACGTAGCCAAAAGAAGAAACAACTGGGGCGCTGTTGTTAACTCGGCTATAATAGTGTAAGCGGTGTCTGCGCCAACTAAGAAGAATTAGTTTTCTAAATGACAGGGTTGCTGGTCAAAATTTTAAAATATTAATAGATACGGGAGCAACTAGTAGCTATATTAAATCAGGAATATACAAAAATAAAAATAAACTGGACATACAATAGAGAGTAAAAACAATTAATGGATTTTCGATAATACGCTATTATCACGTTATTACATTATTCGGTAAAAAAAATTTTTCTCACAGATCAAAAATTTGGAAGCAGACTTATTAATAGGATAAGCAATTTTTAAGGACATTAATGCGATGGTTATCTTGGAAAAAAGAAGTTAATAATTAATAAGGAAAAACGGGAGGAATATTTAGCTGAGGAGGCTAATATGAGCATCAAAAAAGTAAGGATAATTTAAAGATCGCTAATTAGGACGAAATTACTTTGGAAGCAAAGACTTCTAAAGCACCAGCCGTCGGAAAACCCGGCAAATATAAAAAATAGATATTGTAGAGCAGGAAAGCTCTACAACGCCCGCTGAAGATTTATACCAGCAGAGTAGAAGTAATAATTATGAAAAAAATATTGTGGAACGTAAAAGTTCTGCAATGCCAGAGAATCATAATCCCGGCAAATTAAATAAAAAATATATTGTGGAACAAAGAAGTTCTACAACGCCAGTCGATATATTTACCGGCAATATAGGAAATGAAAACTATGTAAACAAAATTACTTTAGAGGAAAGATTCTCTAAAGCGCCAGTCGAAGGAAATACCGACATAAACGAAGATTAAATTGAAAATTGAAGAGAAGAAATTAGAAATGAAATATATCAAATACATTCTTCAATAAATATGAATTAACCGTTTCGAACCGATATGAAAGCGAAAATAACGACAAGTGTTGAAACTTCTATATGGAATAAACAATACCCATATCCTCTTTCTGCTAATTCCTTCATAAACGAAGAGGTAAAAAAATGATGGAAAATAATATAATAAAGTAAGAGCGCATATAATTCACCAATTTGGGTTGTACCAAAAAAAGGTGTAAATCGATCGATTATAAAAAATTAAACGAAGTAACAAAATCAAATAAATATCCAATTCCGGATAGCAATATAATACTTTCAACTTTAGGAAGTTCAAAATATTTTTCCAAAATAAATCTGGAGTCAGGTTTTCACCAGATCCTTATTAAAGAACACGATATTGAAAAAACTACATTTTCAATAAATAATGGAAAATACGAATATTTACGAATGTCATGTGGTTTAAAAAATGCGCCTAGTGTATTTCAAAGGACGATGGACAATCTTTTAAGGGACTTTATTGGAAAATTTTGTCACGTTTATATTGACGATATAATCGTATTTTCAAAAAGATTCGAGGAACATAAAAAATATTTAAGTATAATAATAGAAGTACTAAAAACTCAAATATAAAAATTTTGTTACAAAAATCTAAAGTTTACCAAGAAGAAGTAGAATTTTTGGATATATTGTTGCAAATAATGTTATAAAGACAGATCCAAAAAAAGTTGAAACAATTTTAAATTTTCCGGTTCCAACAACTCTACGACATTTTCGAAGTTTCCTAAGAATGATTGGATATTACAGGAAATTTATTAAAAATTATGCTAAAATAGCAAAACCGTTAACAATTCATATATTAGGTGAAAACGGAAGAGTTTCACATCATATGCCTAAAAAAATTAAAATTAGACTGGAACAAGAAGGACTTTTGGCAATTGAGAAATTGAAGTCTGTTATATTAACAACAGACGCATCAAATGAAGCTATTGATGGTCTTAAGCCAAGGGGGCAAACCTATTACATTTATATCTAAAACATTAAATTCAACAGAAAACAAGGGTCACCGAACATTTTATTCTCTCGCATGATAAAGTGATAATCGAGATTTCAGGCGTGGTTGTTAACCGATTTCACCCATATTTAGTACATGTCATAAGTGGGCGACGTCACACCCATTTTCAATTTTTAAAAAAAGCCTAGATGCAGGTTCCTTCTGACATTTCTTTCGTAAAATTTAGTGTTTCTGACGTTTTTTGTTAGTCCGTTAACGCACTTTTAGAGATTTTCAACATAACCTTTGTATTGGAGATGGACGTGGTTATTATCCGATTTCTTGCGTTTTTGAACTGTATATGGAAATGCCTGAAGGAAACGACTCTATAGAGTTTGGTTGACATAGCTATAGTAGTTTCCGAGATATGTACAAAAAACTTAAAAAACCCCCCCTAGTGCGATCCTTTATGCCACGTCTCACTTTAATATCTTTATTTATGGCTTAGTTATGACATTTTATAGGTTTTCGGTTTTCGCCATTTTGTGGGCGTGGCAGTATGTATGCCTTAGCCTTCTTATGGAGCCAAGAAAAACGTTTACCAAGTTTCATCATGATATCTCAATTTTTACTCAAGTTACAGCTTGCACGGACGGACGGACGGACAGACAGACATCCGGATTTCAACTCTACTCGTCACCCTGATCATTTTGGTATATATAACCTTAACTTAACTTACAAACCACCGTTATGTGAACAAAACTATAATACTTTCTTTAGCAACTTTGTTGCGAGAGTATAAAAATAAACAGCGACGATTGACAATAACTGATTTAATAGATTTTTCAAATTTTAAAATAGTACAAAATAAAGATACGTTATATATTAGGGAGGATGGAGTCATGTGTAGAAGTTCACGCAAGTGAGGAAAGTTTTCTGATCGCCATTCACTTGGGAGTGGCCAGAAACGATTCTTTTACATATTGCTCCAGCTCACGACTTCCGGTCCTTGACCAAGTATCCTCTGGGTAGCCCAAGAACATCCGTTTGAAGGTGAGCTAAAGTGAGAAGGCGAAACATTCCCTGCATAGGGTTGTGCGCTGGGTTTGGGACCCGCCACGTAAAAAAAACACCCCAATGACAACGCAACATATATATTAAATAGTTATACATATTAAATACCCAAAAATTACATATGATTGCAAATATTATGAAGTAAGAGCAATTACACGAAAAGATGGTAAATTAATAATTAATAATGAAATTGCGAAAAAAAGAAATGATAAATACTTATTGTAAAAAAAAAAATAAAATTAATAATAAAAATACTTGCCCATCAGATATTTTGTCCAATGAAAAACGAAAATGTAAAAAAAAGCTAAAGAAAATCATAAATATATAGATATAATTAAAGAAGAAGAAATATTAGTCTCTGGAAATCATACTATAGATGACTCTGCCATAAATGGAGTTTACCTTGTAACATTTGAAAACTATACAAACATTGAAAATATAATTTAGGAAAATATTGATTGTAAAATTTCAAAATAAATTTAAAAAAAATCATATTAATAACTTTGAAATTATAGAATATATTGAAACAAATAATAAATAATTTAAATTTGAAAACATAAATATTTTGAGTGAACGAATTAAAGAATTTAAAAATCGTTCACTTTTCTTGTACATGATTGTAATACTTGTACTATTAATAATAATATACATAATATATAAGATCTTAAAATTAAAAAAATCATATAAAACTAATAAGCAAAGCAAAGAATTAAAATTCCAAGAATTGTCAAATAACGCTATTTTAGAAAGAATTTACAGCATATCAAAAAATGATATTGAATCGGGGACGATTCATTTTAGAGAGGGGGAGTTAACTGCAGCAGCCACACAGACACTTTATGATAAATGTAAACAAATCGTATCTTCCCACGGTATTACTGCTTAATCACCTGAATACTTTAATTAATAAGATATAAATACATCATTTGTTTTGATAAGTAAGCATAATTCAATATTCCATTATTTGTTCTGATAATGAGAATAAGTGGAAATTCAATTCTCTGGCATTTTATCACTTAATATAATGCCAAAGCATTTTTAGTAATAAGCCGTTACACATAGAATTCTAAGGATATAAATATAACCGATTTTACTAATAAAGATCAGTGTGTAATCGGCGAACGTAGTGAGTGGCAACATAAAATAATTTAGTTGCTCTAACAAACGCTATGCTGAATCTGGCGCGCAGTGCTAAAGTGAAATATACATATGTTGTTAAATATCCTCGAGCATTGTCAATGAACATCGAACAATGGCAACCCTTTGTTGCATAGCATTGCATATATTTGTCTTCATACGAAATATTTTTGCAAGAATTATAATGTATCATTGCACATGTGCAACACCATGCATTTTAGCCTAAGTTTTTACTTGTAGGGCGGTTATGATAGCGGACGAATACTGGGATGAAACCAAAGATGCGTATTTAGATGGTGCTGCTGAAGCAAATTTTGAATTAGATATACTTTAATATGAATATAACAAGAAAGAAGCAAGCCAATCAATACATAATTTACAAAAGTTAATGTCATAATAGACACAGGATGATCAGATGATCTCATGCAAATTTATGCACTTGTCAAAAAGAGTAAAAATCAATGGTATAGACAAACAAGATCTGAAAAAGTTTTTACGGATATGTATTGTGATTTCTATTGTTCAAATCCCTAATATTTGAAGATATTGGACGCCAACAGTAGGCAAAAAACAAGAAAAAAAGGTTAACTTCGGCTGTAAGGAAGCTAATATACCCTTCACAGGTGCATTTCTTTTAGTAACTATGTGTTTGAGTAAATCTAAAGGCGTAACCTGCCAGTAGGTTTCATACAAAGGAAAACATTTCACTAATTCTTTTTAGCCAGGTTGTTTGTTAGAAACATTAAGGTTATTTAATAAAGAAAATATATCTTTCAGACGTTTATAGTTATTTCAAATTTTAAGAAGATTTATTGTTAACATAAACTTAATGGAAAAAAATTATAATATTTATAAATTAGTACATAAGTATATATCATATATATACTTACTGTTTGTTTTGTAAAAAAACACAGAGCAAATATATAGTTATATTTCTGTAATACATATTTATGCTATATAAATTACATTATTCATATCTATGCTTACCCCTAATATTTTTATACAAAGTTATATTAACATATAACTACATATACAACATATCTATTTTCTAAAACTTAGAAATATTCCGTCATGATCACTATATGGTGTTTCATATGTGATACATGAGGTCATTSCTGGATCCATGTTTGTCCATACCCAATCTATTGCTGTTTGCTGTTTTGTTGTGGCGGCGTTGTCCAATGTAGATTGAAATCCCAACTGTTGTAATCGACCCTCTAAATCGTCAGTTGCTGTGAGGCGACATATGTTACAGTCTCCAAGGACTACTGATGAACCATTAAATTATTTATCACTTGCTCTCTAAATTGTTGCAGTCTATACCTGGGATTCCTGTACATAAGTGATAAAGAAACTGTCGAATTGTTTACGTTTAATAGTTGGTAAACGTTTGCTGAACCTGTGACGTTCCTTGAGAATGATCCCTCTGATAGATCTGGGCACCTATCTTGTTTTGAGTATATTATAAGGCCGTTGGCCGGGCGTCGTCGGGCTGACCTTGTTTCTCC
>NW_017537616.1:51145-52566 GCF_001853355.1 Bactrocera latifrons | reverse complement strand
TTGTCGAAATATCTGGAACATGTAACTGGATCTGTTCTTATGAGTCTCGCCTTTTTGAGAACTTGATAGGGCAGTGGAATCTTCTTCCGAAATGTCTACTTTATCTACTACTTTCTTTAATATGACCAACAGCTCCGGCCATTTTGTCTCTGCAGCTGACATTGTTATGAAGACTGTYGGCAATCCAAACTGACGGATCATGGCTAAAACTTTTTTCTTTACAGCCTCCCAATGTGCAGGTGAGGTTCGAAGTCCTTTGAGGATATGATAGCCGTCATCATGCTGGATAAGGTTGCTGACAAAGTTTTCATCCTTTACGCAGGCAAATAGAAATAGCATTTTTGATGCGCTCCAACTCGTAGAACTTATAAATATACAGACGCACGTCCACACGCACGCAACGTCGATCATAGCGTTGTATTTCAGATCGCGCAATTTTGCTATAAGTTGTCGTGGATGTTCTTTTCTTTCCGCAGTAAATTGTTGGATATGACAACTCCTGAGCATCATCGTCGGTTGTAACGTCCCTTGGGCATCTACCTTGCCCTGGTGCTAGTGCAACCCGTTCAATCGATATATTTTCAACGGGTTCATTGTCCATTAAAGATTCCTGGCCACCTGGATTTAATTCCTTTTCCATTTCCTCTACATTATCCTGACGGGCATTAAGAAGGTCTCTTACTACTACCTTATTTGCAGGATCCGCAATAAATGGCACAGTTTCCTCGTTTCCTACATTTGCCAACCAATCACTTGATATTTGAATGTTGCGCTTGACGTAGAGCTCTGCACCTACAGATAATTCAGTGCCTGCAATATTTTTGCTGGTCGCATGGCTGTTGTCAAATCTTCGTGGTAGCATGGTGACTGTCTCTACAACAGAAATCGAGATATTTACTACTCTCCACGAATAGCACATTGACGTTCATATCCCAAAGATATGATGCGCATTGTGTCACGCTCCTGCTCCACTATCCTATATTCTGGATTCGTCCGGCTGGTGTTGCGTTCCGCGGCGTTGCGTCCCTATTCTTCAGCTCTATACTCCGGATTCAAACGCCTGATTGAATGTCCTATTGTGTCGCGCTCCTGCTCTGCTGTTCTATATTCGGGATTTGTTCACCTAATTAAATGTTCCGTGGTGTTGCGTTCCTGTTGTATTCTGAATCCAGTCGTCGGTTTGAATGTCTTATTGCGTCGCGCTCCTGGTCCGCAGCTCTGTGAGTACGTTTTGTCGTCTCAAGGCATCGTCTTTGTTCCTGCGACTGCCTAGATACTCTTGGCATTTTTATAAATTCATATAAAATATTTGAATCAATGAAAAATATACAAAAAAATTAACAGTTAAGAATTGATAATAAATAATAAATAAATAAATAATAATATATTTCAAAAAAATAATGGTTATTTAAAAAAAATTG